>NW_011350484.1:26748-46500 GCF_000735185.1 Notothenia coriiceps
CTGCGTGGTGTTCCCTCGTCGTCCTCACTCCCAAACAATACCCTTTCTGTCGAATTTAACCTTGCAACTCTCAAATCCACGGTTGATTCACATGCGCAATTCATAAAAGTACGGTGGTTAAAATGTGTCTGTCTGGCTGCAACTACGCCTCTTCAGTCTTTTCAGGCTGTTCTTTGTAGGATTTATCAACACACGTTTTTTTTTATAGAAACACAATTACTATCACCTTGTATACCCAACCCAAGTGTCGTTTTCCTCTGTAACCCGACATATTCGTACTCTATGAACATATGAACAGGCACTTAACTCAATGTACGCTTGAACTTTTACAACTGTAATCAACTTAGTTTTAGAAACAGTTGAAGCACGCTGCCTGTGACATTTAATACTGTCAAAGTAAAGGCAGTTGCTGAGAACAAATCTGTGGTGGGCTGCACGCATCCAAACTGAAGTAAGAGTTTCCTAACAAGGGCGTTTAACTGATCAACTGACACGCTCTGTGGCTGATAGTGAAGGACTCTTACTGGAAGAATACTGCCATGCATGAAATCTTTTACCATCATAAGTTCATCCAGGTAAGTTAAAGCGAAAAAATGCACTGACTTATTCGATTGTAATTACAGTAACGCGACTATTCACATCGGCGCCATCACGACATGGTTCTGTTGCGATACCACTTTAATTCTACATTAATGAATGGATGAAGATTTGTACTTTCTTGGTCCGACTCAATTCTAGATTTCGCCTGCAGTGACAACTTCCTTTAGCATATTTAATTACACTTGCTTTCCAAAGGTCTCACCGTGACTTATTAAATGTGCAAGTGACTGGCTCCCGTAGTGTGACACAACGTGGTTAAAACACCAAGGCTGAACAGCATGTTCAAGAGAAAAAGTCTGTCTTTCCACAACTAGTTATATGAGTTTATTAGAGGAATAATGAAGTAGTTACTGCAGGCAAAGCTAGTGGAGACATGATGCTTTAGATACAATATAATATTATATGATTTAAGACCTGTCGTTTCCAACACATCATCAGAAAGTTCGTTGTAATTCTGCGCCATTGCTCAATTACAAATCTCCTTACGATCAAAGCCCCAAAAATGTATTCATCGACGACAACTCTTATCGTCAACATACTAATAATAGGCCGGGACTGTTAACCGCGTTAATTAAGATAATTAATTACACAAAATTGAACGCATTTTAATCGCACCTTATTTTTGCACCGCGGAACGTTTCTCACTGGACTGAGTTTTCAGGGGTAACCGATTATACTGGAGCACCAACTAACGTTACATGACTTCAGACAACAACAACCACAGTGGAACAATAAGTCAAACATGAAGAAGGAAGCTGATGAGACGTTTTGGTTGGCCCGTGGATGGGAGCATTTTGTTTAAAAACGGACGGGATGAAGCGTCAATAACAGCACCCCCGGTTGTTCTTGCGCGATTCACAAAACGGAATTGGTAACTTAGCAGCACATCAAGCCTCAAATATCACCTCAATGCAAACATATAGCAGTCTACGTGGAAGCTACGCCGTGGACGCTTAGCCCGACTCGGAGTACAAGGACCACACCCTCGACAATTCGCGTTGATCAACACAGTGGCCTATGCAACAGAGAGGACCTTCTATTTTCTCATCAGCGATTTGCGAAAGATAGGGATTCGAGGTCCATCACTACGGCACTTTTTTTATTTTTATTTTAAATGGTACACTGCTTATGTTGAACTATTTATTACGATTGGTTTGGTGCAACTGAGCACTTTATGTTGAAACTGTTATTGTTTGGCCAAGGTTATTGAGAGAGTTGGACTGGAATTGATTTAGATTTTTTTAAATCAACTGTTGGTAAATCAAAAAGTTGTTTATAGGCCTCTGAAAGAACAGAGAGATGTTTTTCTAATAGTCAGCGGTTTCCAATTCTGAATTGTTACTATGAAAGTATTGTGTTTTTACTTAAAAAACAAAGTGTTATAGTTTACAGAAGGTCCTACCTCCTATAGGCTACCATGAATCTCTGACAATGTACTATATTCCTAAATATGTCTATTGCTACACTTTATGGCAAAAACTTGCACTTTTCCTGTTGGTCTTTGCGTTAAGTACTACCTTGAAAAAAATAAACAATGTTTGTTCTTAAGCTTAATGTATCAGTCATTATTCAATGGTAATACGTATAATCCATGTGAAAAAATTCGCTTCTCACTGTCCTCAGGTCAAAATTTATGTGATTAAAAATGCGATTAATTTCGATTATTAATCTCACAAGCCTCTAAATTAATTAGATTCAATGTCTTTTAATCGAGTCGGCCCTAATAATACAACCAATTATCATTATTTACAATTACCTACAATTGAACTACATTAGGATAAAACTGACTCAACCCTTCACCATTACACCGAAAGAAAAACTACTAGTATGAAAACAGTACATTTAAGATAAGTTTTCACTTTTAAAGAGAAAGGTCTATTGTAGGATGACGACAGCTGATCGTACTCTTGACAGTATTGCAGGTCAATCTTTTGCCTGAGACAGTGCCACAAAGAGCCCTCTGATAGCCCAGCATGTACAGGAGCATGTAGTTTTCTGCAAATGTGTTGAAACGTGAAGCGTCGCGCTGGGTGCTCACGAGGAGCATTAAGCGACGATGCCATTAACCAGGTGTCGCTGACTCCAGCGTTATGAACGTCCCAGAGTGCTCTGCTGCAGAGGGTGGCACTGGGTGCTCGAAGAGAAACTTTTCACCGGACAGCTGGTTTTCTGCCAAAGCTCCTACCTTACCACACGTCAATGCAAACTCACCTCTGGGGAGGGAGACCATGACACCTCACGACCTGCAGACCACAACCAACTACGTTGCCGCCCCCTCTGAACGTTAACCCGCCAGCCGCACTTACCCTGGCCGCTGGTCCGCGTCACAGTTGGCAGTCCGATACATTTGGCGTCCGTCAGTTCCTGTCGATGCCACAGGAACATTTCTGGATGCCGGGCCCCGAGCCCCCCTCAGTAGAAGTGCTTCTCGCTGCCCCGGCCCCCCCACCACTGTAGGGGGTCCCCATCTAGGGGCAGAACAAACACAATGATATTTTTAAAAGTGATATAACACATCCAGCGATGGACAGAGATGGCAAAAGTAGGACACATCCTTTACTCAAGTAGAAGAACAGATACTCATGTTTAAAAATACTGGTAAAAGTAGAAGTACTGACTAAACTTCTTTACTCAAGTAAAAGTAAAGAAGTTTGGGCTTCGAAATGTACTTAAGTAAAAAGTACCCATAACTACCATCTGTTTTAAAGAGTACCTGACCTCCCTTTATATTAATAGAACAATAATGTCATTGTTAGCTAATGAATGTTTCCATGCTGAACAACGGCAACATGACAACGTTTTCATTGGTCCCTCTTCTTTAGAGAAGACCAGGAAATGATGGATACACGGATCGTGTTCAAATCAATAGGCACGCAATGACTCTAAATAATAATGATCACGCCACCAAACACACATTCAAACTAAAGGAACCAGCCTGTTTGGGAAATGTGAGAAGTAGAAAGTACAGGTATTTGAGTTCAACATGTGAGAAGTAGAAAGTACAGGTATTTGTGTTCAACATGTAAGAAGTAGAAAGTACAGGTATTTGTGTTCAACATGTAAGAAGTAGAAAGTACAGGTATTTGTTTTCAAAATGTAAGAAGTCAAAGTAAAAAGTGGTCAGAAAAATAATTAGTGGAGTAAAGTACTGATACCAGAAAAATGTACTTAAGTACAGTGACAAAGTATTTGTACTCCACTACTTCCCACCTCTGAAGAACAGTCATCTACTTGTTTCTGACAATGTTCATTGTTCCTCTTACAAACTTTTTGAAGGCAATTAAAGTGTGTTACTAAACTGTCAGTCCTGCTTCTCATTGCAGGTGATTCATTGTTAAATCCTTCACTGTTTCAGGCTTTTGTCGCATTAATGTGATTTATATCGACAACAAGCAGCTGCATGGTTGATGTAATTCATTTGCTCAACATGCATTACACAGCTGAATGGTAAATGCCTCTGAGACAGGCAGGCACACTTAGTCATAGATCACACCTGAGATTTTAAAGATCTAAAACACAGAGTCTCAGAGAGCTGCATTTGCATTTCTCTTATGTTAATTGGTAGGAATCTGTTGACACACAGAATCCTTATTGTGATGTGTGTCTGTGTGTGTTTGAGTGAGTGGGTAAAAGGTGAGGGATCGCTGCTTTTCAATAAGAAATGTAATATTGTTTTTGCCGTGCTGGATAACGTATTCTGGCAGGAGACAGTAACTTGGCGGAGAGACGGGTGTAAATATTTTGGTGCCTGGAAATACATCACAACAACAGCAAGAGAGAATGAAACAATATTACATTTCCCTCTTTATTCAAGGAAAATACGCTGCATTGTCAGTATGGCTTTGTCAAATTCCATCAGAGGCAATGAAATCTCCTGAGCCACATTTGTTACAGCCGGGGATGGACGGGGGCTTTTGATGCAACACAATTGCACCAAGGTGTGATATACTGTTATTGATATGCTTTATTGCACTTTTTCTATTCTCTGAAAGGGGGCTAAACTCCAGGAGGAGGCTACTTTCGGTCTTCATATATATATTCTATGTGTTTGTGTTTGGGCTTGGTGACCTGCGGGTTTATTGTCCTCATAAAAAGAATTAGCTTCATCTCTCTTCAGGCCACTGTTCAGACATGCCGTTGTCAATAGGATTAACAGCGTCTGCTCAGGAGACTCCACAGCCCTCCGCCTGTGTGTGGACACGTGTGTGAGAGTGTGTGTGGGAGTTGTTGCACAAGTCGGAACTAAGTTGGAAACTAAGACCTTCACAGATAGGTCAGTGAGTTCCCCAACCACAGCCAGCTAATCTCAGCCGCACGAAACACCACGCATCTCGCCCCCGACCCAATTAGTGAGTGTCATGTCATCGACCTTGAAGCGAGCTGCGACTACTTTTCAAAGTGATGGCAAGCAGCCTCTAGTTCTTGTATAACTACGCGGTACAACAAGTATTACGCATTTATTTCCTACATCTCACAAATTGACATTAAAGATAGCAGACTTTTTCCTTCTGTGCACACATTTTCTTATTTTTTTGCAAAGGTTTCAACAGATTTGTCCAATTTCTTTTGAAAAAAAACAATTTTTGTGCAAAAATATTTCTTTTTGACCTATGAAAAATGGTAGCAAGAAGAAATGAGTTAAAATGTTGGTTGAGTATATGACGTAAACATTTCAAATGACTCTCAAATTAGGAGAGAGTAAAGCAATATGCTGAGTCAAACGGTTGCAGCCTCAAGCATCAAAACATGCTAAAGTGTCAAAAACAAAACCACCTTAAAAGCTGCTGTGTGTGATTTCAGCTACAGAAACAATAAATAATTCAACAGGTCGATAAATAAATAACAGACTGTCTTACACAGAAAATCACGTTTCAAATGTGGGCACGTCAGTGTGGTCAAGCTGTTGTGGTGCATCCCATCATGAGTCAAATTCAAAAGACCACAGTTGTCAAGTGTGTTGTGAGACAAAGGGCAGAGGAAACAAAAGCGAGCAGCGAGAAACAGAGACTCAGCGCCTCGAAGTCTCATCCTCTCACTGTCTGCTCGGCCTCTCACTAACCCTGCCATGTCATAACACACGCACACACACACACACACACACACACACACACACACACACACACACACACACACACACACACACACACTGAACGTTGCACTCTATCTCCTATTACCACCAATAAAAGATACACACACACTTGCGCACACACACAGACACACGAGTCCTCTTTACTAAAACTTCCCCTGACTGCATAAAGCATTAGTCATTTGTCTATGAAAACCCATTATAAGGCAGCCAATCATCATTGCTCTTACTGAGACAGAGCTCCATGCGCTGCACGAGAAGCATCAATCATACACGGAGTACCTATTCACGTGTGACATTTTTAATATATGTTTAATATGCCTTAATGGCCCAATATATAATTTATTCTCCACGTTACGGTGTCCTGACCAGCACTATTGAAAACATACCTCAAAGTCATCTTCATTTTAAAGTTAGTTTGTTAATTTGGTCACTTATTATAAAGGAGGATAACTCTCTTTGTCTCTCACACACACAGACAGCAGATAATAGAGTAATATAAAGAGAATATGGCTGCCTCCATTCGAGGGAAGGATCCATCTTTAATAATTGTGTCTGCCATACTGCAACATGATAGCTGCACACACACAAACAGATGCCATGTCACGGGTCATTAAATCATTGTTTGTTTGTGTGTTGGCAGCTCTGTGATGAAGGGACGTTCAGCAGATTGTAGATGAAGGGACCATAATGAGTGTGACACCCGTGAGGAGTAAGGGCAGGTGTTCTGTCATGTCCTGCCCCCCCGACAGAACCAGGCCACTTCCTGTCTCCCGGATGAATGGGCCGACGGAGAGAAAAAAAATCTGTGCACGAGGGAAACCATTTCTATGCTAGATAATTTCTTGTGCAATTTTAAACATGCAGAATATCCACATATTCAGTCCAAGGAGATTGCAAAGCTCCGCTCGTTTATTCCCGTTAGTATGAAAAACGAGCAGTCAATAGATAATATATGAAGCGTTATTATCGTAATGATCCTGCTGGCATACACTGAAGATTAAATCCATGTTTGCTTTTTCTCTCTCTGCAGGATATTACTTTCTTGACGATACGGACATTACTTCTTCTCCGTGCTATTTGGTTTTAGGAGATTAAACAAATATAAAAGGATTAGGGACGAAGAGGTCATCTCAAAAGATACAACTACTTGTTTGAGGAATTCATACAGTCCTGTTCTAAATCCTCCCAATTGGTATTACATATAGAAAGTCAGTTTGGTTGACTTGTTCCAGACTAAAGGACATTCTGCCTTTAACTGTAGTCTGTTTTGTGTTCAGATCACAATCCGGAGGGATACGAGAAAAGACTCCTGAAGACGCCTGATGCATATTAAGCAAACAAATCAGCTTCTCCGATCCTCGGGGCCTCCAGGGAGAATCCTAACAGATTGTTTTAGGGGCCGCACAAAGGCTTAAGAGCAACACATGCTGCCCAAGTTGCTCATCAAGTGATGCCAACAGCATGCACCAAGCTACAAGCGTTGTGATATTAATACTGGTGTTTTCCAACCCTGCAGCCACTGAATATCCTCTACATCGTCAGTAAAAGGTTTCCATTTGATCCTTTTTTAAATTGGGAATTCAGATTCAGAATGAGAAGTGATTTATCTAGCCGTATATGAGATGCTTCAGGAATGTGAAATTGAGTTAGGAGGAAATAAAGGTGGTGAACATGAGAGACACAATCTGTGTGTGTCGTCAAGTTGACCCAAAGTCCAAAAGAGAGCAACGCGTCGACACTGATTAAAAGAAAAGACAGGATAAGAAACAGCAGGGATTAAACTGCCTCTTACGGTGTGTGTGTGTGTGTGTGTGTGTGTGTGTGTGTGTGTGTGTGTGTGTGTGTGTGTGTGTGTGTGTGTGTGTGTGTGTGTGTGTGTGTGTTCCTGCAGTATCTGATATCTGCTGTTTACCAGAGAGACGACTAGATAGAAGAGAATAAAGGTGTTTGGACGGGAAGTCTCTGGGTGTCTGGCCACACACACACTCAGGGTTGTTTAACTCAAGACAGAGCAACTGCTTCTCAGAATGATCATCACAAAGAGAGTATGAGCAACATGTTATTTTCACACTCACATGCAACATCAGAATAACAATGTTCCCAATTGTTCTCCGCTATGCATGAAGTGCTTTCTCTTGTTCTCTCACACTATGGTTTTTCTTTAATTAAGAACCCATTCAGATCATACGCAGCAAATGGTAGAGAGGTTTGTGGACTTCCAAAAGTTTGGCTAACAATGGCTGAATACAGAGAACACACAATGTTTCATTTCCACTCGGATTAGGGAGAAAGAAAGAGGCAACGTGTTCTCCCATGAGACGAGTGAACATAATTAAGAATAGCAAAGTACTCTTTATATTTCCTTACATTCTGGTGGTTGTTTAAGTTACCACATAGTTCTTTTTTGCTGTAAAAGTGGCTTATGCATGTTGCGACTACACCATGGGACACATTTTGTTTTCGTCCCTTAAAATCCCTTAAAATGTGTAATTATTGCCACCGCCTCACTTATCCTGCACTGCAATTTCCATTCACTTTAAAACAAAATATAGTGTTTTATTATAATTATGACTTTTATAAACTAAAGTGCAATTTAGGCAAATGTGAAGCACTCTTCCAGCATGGTGCTTTTGTGTGAAGTATTTCAGAATGTACTAAAAATGTTCCAGAAACAAATTGACATTGTTTAAATGTGCAAGCACTGATTTCAGGAAAGGCATTGAGAGGTTGAATCAAGCAAAGTCAGGAGTCACATGACCTTCTGTAGGACACAGAGATCCAAAACCAAGAAGATGTTGTCCTGGATTATCCCTCTGATTTTTGGAGTGAGGATATATCTCTATGAACCTAAGGAGAGCTCAGCGCCTCAAAAGATTCAGTTTTACAATGTTCTTGACTGGCATGCTGCACTTTTTAATAAAGGTTATTGAAAATACAATTTTCTCACAGCTAATGTATTCATTCCAGTCTGGCTTTGAGCTGTTTCCCTGCAAAGGAGACAGTTCTCTTGAGGATGACAGATGACCTTCTTTGGACGAACGATATAGCCGAATATAATCTTGTTTATTTTTTGCCTTTGTGTTCAGTTGTCCATGCAGAGCCACTAGACCTGTTTGGTCAAGTAACTCTGCATGTGTGATAATGTGCTGGCATTTCAAACTCCACCACTGAGCAATTTAATCTTAACAGGTAAGACACCCTTCATCCTGCCAACCCAGTGACCTTTGTTGAAAGCACAATGACGTTTTCTATAAAAGTATCGCGTGTTATAACTGTTCAAAAGCTGCACACAGTGTCAACGGGGACATTTTAATAAGAGCAGCATCAAAGACACTGGAGCCGTTCTCTTGATTCAACCCCTGATGAGCCATTTACAAAGGTCATGCAGCCAGGCCTCTACGACCAGCTGAGGATTATTTAGAAAATGAAAGCACTCCTCTCAGCAGCTGCCTTGCAGAAGGTCATTAAGGCACATATTTCCTCTCAATTAGGCCAACTGCAGCCCTCCTGCTCACTCAGGTCTCTCTCACACCTGCACACAATCCAGAAGCTCACACCGGTCCTTTTTCCCTGGCGCCTTGAGGTTATTTTTAACATCTTACTGATTATTCTAAAGCACAGTATGATTTAGTTTCCTATGTGGCCCTTTTCACTCTCTTTGAATCAGAGCACACCTTCCCCTCCTGTGTCCTGTAGGTCCCTGATTCAAACATGAATTAATGAATGTGTTTAACACCTTCTTGCTCATGGGAGTGCTGCTCTCTCTTGAGTATTCATAATAACTACAAAGTGGTAGATAAATGAGGCCTAAAACCTGGAATGAGTCATCTTCTACCCACTTACTGTTACCAAGTCTCTAATTCAGTGGATTTAAAGATGTTTGTGGTTACAAGCCTGAAATAAGATCTGTGGTGAGCACAAGCTGAAGAGTCTCATGTTTTACGCCATCAAATACGACAGTAAATACCCAACTGGTACATTTTAAAATGGCGGTTGCTAACAAGTGTCTAAAAATGAGACGACTAAACGATACCAAGCCCAACATTAGCCACCTTTAGCTTAGCGGTGGTGACGTGAAGTCATGTGACCGTGCTGTAGTTCCTTTATAGCCTAACGATAGCTTTTTACTTCAGAAATCATTAAGTGGTGTTAATATGGAGATTATCCTGCTGAACCGTAAGTATCATTAACGCTTGTTTGACAGAGCGATACATTTCTGCAATAATCCAAAATCACATGGGGAAATCCCATTGGCTTACTTTTCGATATTAATGCCCCGTTTGCATCAACAGCTACAACACGGTAAAAATGTATCCATGACGCAACACTTACCGTCTCCTTGGCAACGGAGCGGTCCAACTGTTAGCTTAGCCTCAGAGCCCGGTCTGTTGGTGTCACCCACGGCAACCTGGCTGACAGGCAGGTGCTCTTTATAAATCAGGAGACCAGCATCCTCTCTCCTGCAGGATGAGATGAGAGAAACATGCAGAACAAAAACAGGTTAACGCTTTCTTTAATCCTTGGTTTTGCCAATCCAAAACAAGATATAGAAGAATTGCTTACATATTTTACTAGCACAATTTGACTGATAATACAAACAAAAAATAAACACATTAAATGTTTAAATCACAGCCTTCAAAGTGGGCTCATTCCCACTATGAATTATTCACAGAAATATTTGATTTTAAATGTTTGTTTTTCCATTTAATTTTTTGGAATAATCTATTTTATAGCTCTGTGTTTGCATGTGTGCGTATTTTTGTGCATGTGTGTGTGTCATTGTATGTGCTGCAAAAAACACGGGTAATGAGTGGAAATAGAGTTATATGGGTAATATTTCATAAACTCACTCAGCCAATCAATGAGACATTAAAGCTGACATTATTAATGGAGAGAAGCAGACAGAGTAAGACTTATTCGTAATCTCATCAGTTTTAGAGATGAGGAAAGACATGAAAGTAAATGAAATCTCTCCTTCTCGCCAACACGCGGTAATTACCCACAGACACACAATGTGTACACACACATGCACACACCCTCACACAGCGCTGTGATTGGTTTAATGAGAATATCCATCAGCTGGCTAGAGGAGCTTTGAAACACAAACTGTTGGTTTCTGCACGCACATATCCCTCTTAAGTAAACACGGCGTTGATGGTGGCCTTCATCATTCAGTCACTTTGAAGTTCAGACACCTCATCAGCGGAGGCAGACGCTGAGCTGACGGATCAATGCTAAAATCAGCAGTAGCACAAGTGACAATTTTAGTTTCAGCATGGTGCCATCAAAATGTGCATGGGGGTTGCAGACTTCACTTTTAAGTCCAGTTCATGTAGCAGGTGGGAAGTCAGGGAAGGATTGTGGGCTAAACTCGTGCGAATGAGACAAAAAGAAATGTAGCATTTTGATGATCCCTTGTTTTTTGCACGTATTAAATGAAGTACTGAACTCTGTTGCGAAACGTGTCTAATTCACAAAGATTAGCACTAACTGTAATAGTCGCACAGTGACATTTTAATGGTCGTCAGAGAGTTTTAACTGAAGCGCATCATAAAGGGAGGTCTACTCAAACTCATTTATTCGGGGATGCAGTCACTGAGTTGACACACTGACAGAATGCAATGACAGATGTGTCATGAAAAAGAAATGAGAAAAAGCTCCCTTTCATGTCATTTTTGAAAATACATGAGAAGAAAAAGAGATTTAAATAATCAATGAGCTTTAGCTGCTCTCTTTTAATGGGGAGACACACGTAGAATCTGCTGTGGAGGGATCGCTGCTGGTATTTAAAAACATATAAAACTATTTTTCAAAAACTCTTAAAATAAGACACAAGGATATTTGCAATAACAAACATAAAAAAAGGCTTGGTTGCAAAAATGGTGGTGTTTGCACTGTCGTATCATCAAAACAATACCTTTTGTGAATTTAACCTTGAAATGCTCAAATAACGGTTGCATTAATGCGCAATTCATAAAAGCTACAGGTGGTTGAAATGTGTTGTTGGTGAATAGCTCTTCAGTTTTTCAGGCTGTTCTTTGTAGGATTTATTCAACAACGTTTTTTTTTTATGTGAACAAATATATATGTAATACCAACCCAAGTGTGTTTCTCTGTAACAGAATATGTACTTATGAAATATGAAAGGCACTTAATATGTACGTTGACCTTTACAATGTAATTCAACTTATTTTAGAAACAGTTGAAGCACGCTGCTGTGACATTTAATACTGTCAAAGTCAAGCAGTTGCTGAGAACAAATCTGTGGGTGGGCTGCACGTCAAACTGAAGAAGTTTCCTAACAAGGCGTTTAACTGATCAATGGACACGCTCTGTGGCTGATAGTGAAGGACTTTACTGGAAATACTGCCATGCCAGAAATCTTTACATCATACAGTTCATCCAGGTAGTTAAAGCGAACAAATGCCACTGATTATTGATTGTAATTACAGTAACGGACTATTCACTCAGCGCCATCACCCATGGTTACTGTTGCGATACACTTAATTCTACATTAATGATGGATGAAGATTTGTACTTTCTTGGTCGATCAATTCTAGATTTCGCTGCAGTGACAACTTCCTTGAGCATATTTAATTAACACTTGCTTTCCAAAGGTCTCACGCTGACTTATTAAATGTGCAAGTGATGGCTCCGTATGTGACACAGTGTTAAAACACCAAGGCTGAAGCACCATGTTCAAGAGAAAAAGTCTGCTTTCCCACTAGTTTATGAGTTTATTAGAGGAAATAATGAAGTAGTACTGCAGGCAAAGCTAGTGAGACATGATGCTTTAGATACAAATATATATTTTCATGTTTAGACCTGTCGTTTTCCAACACATCATGAAAGTTCGTTGTAATTCTGCCCAGCTGCTCAATTACAAATCTCCTTACGAATCAAAGCCCCAAAAATGTATTATCGAGACTTTATCGTCACATATAATAAATAGGGCCGGGACTTTAACGCGTTAATTAAGATTAATTAATTACACAAAAATTAACGCATTTTAATCGCACTTATTTTTGCACCGCGGAACGTTTCTCACTGGATGAGTTTCAAGGGTACCGATTATACTGGAGCACCAACTAACGTTCATGACTTCAGACAACAACAAACCACAGTGAACAATAGTCAAACATGAACGAAGAAGCTGATGAGACCGCTTTGGTTGGCCCCGTGGATGGGACATTTTGTTTTAAAAAACGGACGGATGGAAGCGTCAATAAGAGCACGGTTGTTTGCGAATTTTGCTAAAAGGAATTTGCATATCACCGCAGCACATCAAGCCTCAAGTATCACCTCAATGCAAAACATATAGCAGCTAGCGTGGAAGCTAGCGTGGATGTTAGCCCGACTCGGAGTACAAGGACCCACACCCAATTCGCGTTGATCAAACAGTGGCCTATGCAACAGAGAGATTTTATTTTTCATCAGGATATTGAAAGAATATAATTTTATTTTAAATGGTACACTTTATGTTGAACTATTTATTACGTTGTTGGTGCAACTGGCACTTTATGTTGAACTGTTTATTGTTTTGGCCAAGGTTATTGAGAGAGTTGGACTGAAATGTATTAGATTTTTTAAATCAACTGTTGGTAAATCAACAAAGTCTGTTATGGCCTCTGAAGCAACAGAGAGATGTTTTCTAATAGTCAGGGTTTCCAATGTTCTGAATGTACTTGAAAGTATTGTGTTTTACTTAAAAAACAAAGTGTTATAGTTTACAGAAGGTCTACCTACCTATAGGCTACCTGAATCTCTGAAATGTACTATATTCCTAAATATGCTATTGCTACACTTTATGGCAAAAATTGCACTTTTCTGTTGGTCTTGGTTAAGAACCTCCTTGAAAAAAATAAACAATGTTTTGTTGCTTAAGCTTATGTATTCAGTCATTATTCAATGGTATACTAAAATCCATGTGAAAAAAATTGCTTCTCACTGTTCTCAGGTCAAATATTTATATGCGATTAAAAATGCGATTAATTGCGATTAATTAATTACAAAGCCTGTAATTAATTAGATTAATTTTTTTAATCGAGTCCCGGCCCTACTATTTTTGCTTCGCACACATAAATAATACACAAACATCCCATCTGGAAATACGTCAAACTTTAACTGTTGACAGTCGTCTCTGACTGTGCTGGTGGACCTGAAAAGTTTCCTCATAATGAGATACGCATCTTTATTCCTGGTTCACATTTACATAAAAAAAAGATAGTTTCCTATTCCATATATTGATCACAATTAATTTTAACATATTTATCTTATGGATTTCTTGGCCTTCTGCAGGTAAGGGTTGCATAACATTCCCATGAATATGCCATATTTGAGGAATGCTTCAATGCTTTTCTTTACATTCGGAACCAACATTTGAAAGATTAGAGTTTGGTGGTCAAAGGTCAAACATGAAGGTCACTGGTTCTTTAGGTAAAATAAGATAACACTAAAGACCATTTTGCAAAGAGGTAGCCTACAGTTCCTCCCCCCTTGCTCGGAGCACTGCCATCCCCAAACCAACCTCCATTTGGGTCTCAACTATACACCTGGAGAGATTTGTGACTGCATCTTTTGAGAGTATGACTCAGACAGTTGCACAAGGGGAAAACATTACCAGCACAGCTGCTGTTGAAGACAAAGTGATTTACATTTTGGAGATGCTTGCATCTGAATTGCGATTTGATAGGTTGGCGGAGGCAAACAACTAGGGGGGGGGGGGGGTGCGCTTCTTGAATTTCCATTAGGAGTGATGGTGAATGATGAAGATATTTTGCTTCAATAAAATGTTACATTCTGGAGAGATTGTCCATCAACTTTGACGTTTGAGCAGTAAGAGTTATTGCTGAGTCCGTCTCCTCAAGTCTGGGCTTTGGTTCACCTGCCAGGGGCCATAGCTCGATAAGGAATCCCCCGAGCCAGGTCTCTGTAAAAGGGGACCTAACCGTTCGGATTTCCAGTTACCGGGTTTGCCTGAGTATTGTTTCATCAATCTTACGAGTGGACATTAGACAGGAGATATGTGTCTGTGACACATATTACACCCATGTAACACCAGTATTACCCCCATATTACACTGATATTTTACACATGGACACAAAGCAAATGACTCTTTCCCCCAGGATACAGAAACCATTCAAGGCTTTCTGTACCATAAGATATGTGTTTAGAGACTTGATGTGGAGCGTCTTCAGGACTTTTAAAATGTTCTCTGTGTGTTTGGCGCACTATCTTTATTTGTAAGTACTGTCAGGTTGATGCATGTCTGCCCTGCATGTTGCACAATACTTGGACAACACATTTTCTGAAATGACTGTGTCTGTTGTGCGGTTTTCAGAATATCATTGAACATGTGGGTGAGGTTTGGAGCCCAGTAGTCTGGTGGAGGCCCCGGCTATTAGGAAGGGTGGTGAAAGGAAGTGGAGGTTTGATGGTCTTGAAGTATTACAAGAATTTGAGAACATGAGGAAGTGATTTCAGAGTACGGATCCAAGGACATTGCAATAATTTCAGATCCTGAGTATATACAGTATGTCTTTAATTTAAAAACTCGTATTAAAAAAACAAATCATTAACAATCAAGATACTCCTGCTGGCTAGGATCTCAGACTCCAAAGAGTGAAACCACTGTGAATGGAATAGTGCAGGAAGAGGCTGCTGCACTGATTTCTAGGTTAAATCATTTAAGCCCCTTTCACACTGTCCCGAAATTGACACCAGATGGACACACGATAAAAGAAATGTGTCATCTCCGTCTGATCATCGGTGCCATCGGGCATTTTTTGCCCCGATGGAACACGATTTGACAAGATGCCCTCACGATGGCCTTACGAAGGGCAAAATTGACAGACAAATTCAACACGAAGATGAACCTTCGCAAGGTCCTTCGGCAATTTCTTGGCATGCCAAAGATTTTGCCACCGCTCACGAAGTTGCTGCCGGAGCCTGAGAAACTCCACCGGCGGTCATACGATGGCTTAAGATGCCCTCACGAATGGCCCGATGTTGTTACGATCAGAGCCAAATTTGAACATTTCCTTTATCGTGTGTCCATCGGGTTGTTTTATTGCACAACAAAATCATGTAAACATATGATGTAAATAACCCAATTTGTGTTCTGTGAAACTGAAAAGGATATTACATTTTTTGTGTTACTTTCGTTGCAGTTGTATGTCTTAAATGTAATTTAGGTTAACTTCCTGTTTTATTTAGATGATTTTATTTTTGAAGGTGAGTTGACAGGAAGTTGTTGTTGCTATGGAAACAACATGACGGAGAAAACTTAATATCTTCTACATATAAAGACGGATAAAGTAAAGAACAAAGTCTGAAAATATCAGTTAAGTATCATAGTACTTTAACATAATTGTTTTTGTTACTTTCCTTGCAGTTGTATGTCTTAAATGTAATGTAAATGTTGCCTTCGTGTGTGGTTCGGGGACATCTTCGTGCGAAATTGACAATTCCATATTCGTGTGTCCATCGGGTGTCAATTTCGGGACAGTGTGACAGGGGCTTTAGCCAGGCAATAGGATCCAAAATGGCGCCCAGATAACTGAGAATGATGCGATCGTCCTGGCAGAAATACTGACTAGTGACAATATTATCCAGAAGATTATCAACATATGCTTAAAAAACAGTAAAATGACACTGGAATCAGCTTCACACATGCAGTCTTTTGTCAGTAAAGAGTTTTTCACTGATTAAAACATCAGGTAATAAGGTAATCATAAACCATAAGCCCCCACTGGGAAAACAAGGTTATTAAAAACACTTTTCTAATTCACATAATAATTGTTAGCGAGGTAGACAGATCATTTCACTACTGTTTTTATTGCAAATCGCAAAAGTCCCTTATTCCCCCTCCATTCCTACTCTGAAAATGATATTTGCTGTCATTGTCATATCCCAGCTGTGCCATTTCAGTTTTAAAATATTTGGCAATTATCTTCTGGTTAAAGCTTATGCTAAATCATAATGGATGACTGATACAGGAGCATATTAGATAATGTCTTTATTTTACTTTCTTTAATGTCAAATTAGTATTAGCTTTGGGTGAAAAACGGTTGACATACCAAGGCCAAGGTCTTCATTCTAAGGGAGGAGGGAAGCTGCTTTAAGTTCATCACAGATTGGTCCACAGTACACAGGTGTCCATACAACTTATATAATATGATACAAGTACTGCCACCTAGTACAACACAACATGAGTACCACACGTACTTCATATCATGGGATCATATCCGGCAGGCTGTGAAAGGAAAGGTCAGCGGGTTCAAAACGGCCCTCGACGTGCTCAGTCGCTCGTGTCTGGGAAATGAAGGCTTTTAAGAAAAACTGAAATGCCAGAATGGTATTCATAACCCTCAGATCTGGCTTTCTCATGAACCTGGAATCACCCTTACTCCGTACCTTTACCGGAGTCATTACCCCCAGCGACTAAAGGACCTTATTATATCTCCACTGATTCCCTCTCTGCTGACAGACTGGTGTCTCTGCTGTAAACTGACAGCGATGAGAATCTACACAGTTCCTCTGTTCTCCACACTGATCTCTAAGGAGTGTGAAAGTAAATCAATACTTCTTCTCTAACAAGAGCAGCCGCTTTATCATTTAGAAAAAAAGAAAGCATTGTTTTTTGGAGAAAGGCTCACAGTCCAAGCATTTCTCTTTGGTTATGATGGATGTCAAAGCCTTCAACTGCAGAGGATATCTGACCTAATCAAGTCTAGACAGCATTCACTGAGAACTAAACGCAGGAACAATGTCGTTTCCGAGGTTGTATACCTGTATATATTTTTATTTTTCTAAATATGTGGGAGGGGTGTGTGTGTGTGTGTGTGTGTGTGTGTGAGAGCATGTTCGAGGAGTGTATGTGTGTGTGAGTGCATGTTCGAGGGGGAGTGTGTGTGTGTGTGTGTGTGTGTGTGTGTGTGTGTGTGTGTGTGTGTGTGTGTGTGTGTGTGTGTGTGTGTGTGTGTGTGTGTGTGTGTGTGAGAGTGAGTCTGCTTAAATCCTGGGTAGAAGTCGCACTACAGTGAGATTAAGAGTGGCAACTATGTGTGTGTATTATATTCGACAACAAATTAAATATGTTAATGTGACCAATCAGAAAATTGGTCACATTAACTTTGCTTAAAAAACACCCATTTGAAGACAACTAACACGTGTCAGTCTGAATGAAGGGCTCCGCACGAAGACAAGACTGCGCCTCCATCTTGGAGAGATTTTGGACAAAGTTGTGGATCCATCCGTCTTTGTAAGCGCACGTTTCGTTTAGCGGTGTAAACTCTGCACACGGCGGCCTTTGTGCGCCTCCTATCCTCTTCACATCTCTGTTTTTGTACGCAGACTGTGGGGAGGCACATTAGCCCAGGGTCTCTCCAGAGAGTGCTACAGATAATGCAGTGTGTGTGTGTGGATGGAGAGAATGTGTGCGCCTCTTCCTTTGCCTCTGTCCTTTTGTTTAGCTAAACGAGTGCATGTGTGTGTTCTCTCCTCTGCTCTCTTTAATCTGTCTCTGTCTCTCGTCCAGCTCCCCTGTCTCTCCCCTTTGTCTCAATCTCTCTCCTCTCCCAGACCTCCACTGTCCATCAATTTAGTTCAAGACCCTCGCCTTCCTCCCGGCGCTCCCACAGTTTTCCTCCCGACATATTTAGCCCTCTCTCTTCTTCACGCTCCCCTCCTTTTTCCTTGCTTCCTCATATCTCTCGGTCTCAGAGGCTTCTTTATTTTTTTTCTATCTCTCCTCCTATTATGTCTTCCCACCTTCTCTTTGCACTACTGGACCTCTGCTCTCTTCCTCATGTCTGCCCTGCACACATTTCCTTCCTATCAGTTGGTCTCGGTGGTCTTTCTGACTCCATGCTCCATATCTGTCCATCAATCCCACGTCTCTTTCCTGGCATCTAATCTTTTTATGTTATCATTAGTCTGGCTATAATCTGCCCTTTAATCCATGCTAATTGCAAACTCCCCTTGCCCTGATCATGATGTGAAGTTGTATCTGAAACACATCCAGCCATTATGGTTAATCTGGGCAAAGGGCTAAAATGCATACTAACGTATCAAACCCATGGGATCTTTACCCTTGTTGAGTTAATGTACGGTAAATAAAGTTCTGAATAACATCCCTAGGTCATTTTAGAAGACCTTTTGACCACTAGTAACACTATGGTGAAGTTATTTAGGAGAATGGACCTGTTTTTGTTAGCATCTTGTGTACAAGGACAGCAACACGCATGTTTAAGTGGGTGATACAGAGTCATTGGTTTCAATCTATTCCAGTGATCAATAGTTTGTAGCAAATAGCACACAAGGAATGTAGTAATGCACAAATAAAAGCCAAGGAAATAGAGAACTGCTAGCTCACCGACATGAATAAAAAATACTAAATAATTAGAATAATTTCCTTGAGAGAGAAGTAGAGTTTGTCGGTTGCTGTGTGGAACAAGCCTTGTCCACCATTTTCAGAGCTTTTCTCTTACTGTAGTTGTGATGCAGAAACGTCCCAAACAACACACCCAGCAAACACATGGCAAATGGCTGCAGGGTCTCTACAGATACACACACACACCGCCACACACTTGTACAGAGCCATAAGCATTGATTGAACATCCATATATTGTTTCTGAGAATAATCCCACTAATTTCGGCTTTCAATTCTTCCAACAATCTTAGTATTAAATGCAATCAGCATGTTTGTTTGCCACCAAGGACACACACAATGTGCTCTAGCGAGAAACACTGAATGCAAACATTTTGTTTCCAAATAACTCCACGGGGGCTTTTAATATATCACAACACAATGTGCTGGTTTGCGTTTTGTATTGTAAAACAATCTAATAACCCATAAACGAATAAATGAGGCAATTCCCCTTTACTTTCTGATGGTGGAGGGGGNGGGGGGGGGGGGGAGAGGAGAATGAGTCGGCTGTTTCCAGCAGGGCGATGTCAGCCGAGACCTCTCCGTTGTCTACATCAGAACATCGGGCCGGGGAGAGATAATGTGTTATTTATAATGTGTTATTTCAACTATTTCTACCTGAGAGCACCCGTAA
>NW_011350484.1:46540-49529 GCF_000735185.1 Notothenia coriiceps
TACAGTTCGGAGTCTCTTCCCTCCCCCCACCCCCCTGCTGTTCAGCACGATGTTCTGCTCTAGTAAATTCACTCTGCATAGCTCTGCAGCATCTACAACTCTTCACGGGTCATCACTGAGTGCAGCTATTAAATGAAAAACACCTCGGAAACTGGAGTGAGGGCGAGGGAAGGGAAAATGAATATCAATGGTTGTGCCCCTAATTGGCTTGTCTGCTTGATAAAGGACACAATAACCCGACTCCGCTGCATTCCCCCCCCCCCCTCCTGACACTAAAGCTGGTTTGCGTACCCACAAACATAAGCACAAACTAAGCAGAATGTGAGTGCACACTAAAACACACACCCCCGGTGGTTGTAACCGACTGAAGTGTAGGCTGAAGACCATAAACAACCATAATCATCATTACTGCAGGGTGATCTCCATCAGTGTGTGTGTGTGGCGGTGTGTTTATGACTGTGAGTCAGATTTAGTGCCGTGTCCCCGCAGGTCAAGGCCAATGGACAGATGTGTCATGAGGAAAATGGCTTCTGCCGAGACACACTCGTTTTTCACTTTGCTTTTTTACTCGCACTATCCATCTCCCTGCGTCACCGTCGGGCGCGTCATATGGATGGGGATACAGTGAACAACACTCATAATTACAGAGGAGGATGAACAGGGCATAAACAACCCGACAGAGGCGAGGGCGGAGAGGAGGAGAACACGTAAATCAGAGGCTGCGGTTGGAAGAAAAAAAGAGTTGAGTAAACAGGCAGGTTGAAAAGAGAAAACAGACAGAACAGACTCACAAGAGGAGGAGATGACAAGCAGGAAGACAGATGCAACAATGATTGTCGTGACAGAAATGTTTTGGGGATTTTAAGTGAGAAAAGGAAACAAGTGCACTTTCTTTTCAGAACTTCTGAACACTGTGGGAGTCATGAGAAAAGTCACAGCTCAGGTGTGAGGATTCCTGGTGAAATGACAGGTAAAGTGTCACAGTGTTCACTTCATTAGTAAGAGACTGCTTAATCAAGAGGGAAAAACAAAAAGGGCAAAAATAGGCCCGGTCCCTCTGCAACAACACCAAAAAGTTTGAATCCGATAATTACTCAACTTCAACCGACACTATCTTAATTTCTCCTTCAAGCATGAACCCACCATGTGTCTCTATGCATAAAACAAGTGCTAATATTTTCCTTTTGAAGCATAACAACCTGGAAGTTCTTTCGTAATATTTCTGTTTGCAGATACATTGTTGAGGATTGTTGGTTAAAGTCTCTGTGGAGTGGCTGCTTGCTTTTCCAATCTCACATTATTCATTTACCTTTCAGCTTTTTTGCCAAGGTTTAATTAACGGACCTGAGAATTTAGTCGGTTGATTGAAATAAACGTCAGTGGTTGATTCATATTACACTACGGCCCTAATTACAAAACACTTCACACATCGCAGTTTCATAGTTCAGCGCTCAGGGGCATATAAACTATAAACTGCATGCACCCACGCACTCAAACACTCAAACACACACACACACACACACACACACACACACACACACACACACACACACACACACACACACACACACACACACACACACACACACACACACACACACACACACACACACACACACACACACACACACACACACACACACACTCTATCAAGTATCAAAGAAGCCCTTGCTGCATTTATGCTTTGTATTCCTGGTGGAGGGGACATGCATCATGCCAACTCTGTGCTGTGTTTGTCATCGAAACAGTTTGTTGTCAGAAGATGGATTTCACGCTTCTATCCTTAAAGACATATATCTTCCCTTTAAAGAGGCCCAATTAACCTTTATCTCCTTTCCTTTAGTGTATTATGTAGGTTTTCGTACATGTAAATTGTCGACAAATGTCAAAAGATCAAAAGCCCAGTTCCTCTCCCACACACTCTGCCTGAAACGCCTCCATTGGACTCCTTTGTTTACTTCTGGAACAAAGTGACATCACTACATACCACTGTGTACGTGATAGGCTAGGGGGCGGGACATCTCTTCAAACTAACGCATTTATTCTTGCGGCCAAAATTGTTAAAATGTACAGACCTGGTAAAAATCCAAACGGCACAAAACATGTTTAAGGCAAATAATAACATTTTACCAGGAAACATCCAAAAAGTATTCACTCAACGAGTGGGGGGATATAGTTCAAGGAGACAATTTCCATTCAAAATTCATAGGGTCCGTACAACCAGAAGAACATTTTGTATCTCAGCCTGTGGAGGGAGACTATGGAACAGTGTGAACGTGGAGTGAGACTATGGAACAGTGTGAATGTGGAGCTAAAGCGATGTCCAGACATTAACCAGTCAAGAGGAAATACAGAGAAATTATTTTCTCGAGGTGCAAGGCAAGGCAAGTTTATTTATATAGCACTTTTCTGTACGCGACAATTCAAAGTGCTTTACAAAACAAATTAAAATACTTTTTAGGAATAAGTACAGTAAAAACACATTATATAATGGCATTTTACAACAGGCATTACAAAGCAAAGATAATAAAATAATAAAAAATAAACACCACAGGTATACAATACTTGTTTAAAAGGCATACTGTAGTTCGAATATGATCATCTCAATTAAAAGCAGCGGCAAAGAGATATGTTTTTAGTCTCGATTTAAAAATAGTAAGCGTTTCTGCAGACGTGCATGATTTGGGTAGTTTGTTCCAGAGTGTCGGGGCATAACAGCTAAATGCTGCCTCTCCATGTTTTGTTGTTACTCTCGGAACCGATAGCAGACCCGTCCCAGAAGACCTGAGGCACCTTGATGGCTCGTAATTATGTAGGAGTTCAACAATATACTTTGGTCCTAAACAATGTAATGATTTAAAAAATGGCAATAATACTTTAAAATCAATTCTTTGGCCGACTGGAAGCCAATGTAAAGATTTCAGAACCGGACTGATGTGATCCACTCTTTTAATGTTAGTGAGGACACGTGCAGCAGCGTTCTGAATCA
>NW_011350485.1:0-21490 GCF_000735185.1 Notothenia coriiceps
ACTCAAAGCGCTTTACATACTACATGTCATTCACCCATTCACACCCATTCACACCCATTCATACAGAGCAGTGTACCTTACTCTAGGACCTAACATTCACACACATTCACACACCGTTGGCCATGCCATCGGGAGCAACTCCGCGTTAAGTATCTTGCCCAAGGATACATCGACATGTAGACTGCATGGGCTGGGATCGAACCCACAACCTTCTGGTTGAAAGACGACCACACTCCCTCACAGCCACAGTCGCCCTACATGTCCTTTATTACATTCAACCTGTTGTGGAAACATTTATTGATCAAATTGATATGAAACAAATGAGATAAATATCGCTGACACTGGTGTCACATCGGGACTTTAACCCTTTAACAGTAAACCCAAAGTTAGAAATATTATTATGATCTGCTCAGTTAATTTAGCTGATTCAATGATATTGAATTAATATGTTCTTATTCTTCAATTCAAAGAATGTTCAAACTAATTAAAAACAAAAAATCAGTTATTTTACCATTAAAGCCCAATTTGTCACATTTCAGATATTTGACACTAGGGGGGGTTTCTTGTCAGAAATATGTTCTAGGTGGTCTATTTAGTCTAAATGATGTTCCCCTTAATTTCCCCAAAAGTAGAAATGGGTCTGGTTTCTTATGGGCTAATACATACGAGCCACTCTGCTGACATGATTCCCCCTCAGTGGTGGTTATTCCACTCAAATGTGGATAGAAAAAAAAGAAATTGCTTGATTATTACTTTCTGTAGGCACTGTAGATGAAAGATATAATGTTAGATTGCAGTTTAATGAAAAGAAAAGCCATATATTTTCCAATTATCTTTACATTTGTCATTTTTGTTTTAATCATTTTTTAAAGCATCAATATTTTTCTTAGAATAATTGATCAAATGTGTTGTATTGCGGTGAAGAACTATAATGTCCAATGTCGTTTTGAGGGCTTTAATTTTCTTTAAATCTAGAAAGATTGTTGCGCGTTTACAAAATGGCTTATGGTTTGGGATTTCCTGTCAGTGACGATTCTCTCTAACCAATCACATGGTACTAAAAAAATAAGATGTTATTTATGTCATAAAATGAAAAATGTGGAGTTCTGCACCTATAGTACAAAGCCAGAAACTGATTCATGCAATTTTAGAATAAGACTCGACAACTTGCAGCTGCTGGACTGAAGATGAACTACTGTGTGTCAAATCAAGGTTAGAGAAGGACATAGCAAAGATACAAAATACAAAAAGAAGAGTGTAGGGAGGCACGGACACTCATCCAATGGGTTATACAGTATATCAAGCAAGATAACTCTTGACAGGCCCACATAGGTTGCCATTGTAATTCTTGAAGGGCAGATCTGGACTTATCACATGTAATCTCCTGAAACATGCCAGTGCTTCCTGCAGAAAGTTCCGGCACCATGCACAGAAGGAATGCAGGAATGTTGAAGTAAAGGCCATTTAGTTCAGTGAAGTGCTGTGGGGAGGACGCACGTTCATTTAATTAATTTATAAAACAGTTAAAGTCGACACATTAATGTAAATGGAGAACTTCTTCTTAGCTAAGCTACTGTATAGCTTGTTGTCACATAAAGGAAGTAAGAAGCAATAAGATGGGTCCTCCTGAATCATCAAATTATTTTGTGGTTATTTCCCAGTGGTGAAGCAATAATAGCCAAGCTCTCCATTTAATAAAAAAACGAAAAAGAAGCAGCTGAGAGGCTCCAGCTGGACTCTTAATATCTCTGCTTCAAGAAGTCCACAGAGTTTGCATTTTCCCTCACACCCACCTAAAGACAAAAAAGCCACTTTCTTTGACTGCTGACTCGGCTCATGATGGATGGCCTTTGCTCTTTGTTATAGCCGATTCAAGCTTGTAACGTGGGCGGGAAGGTTATGTAAGAGTGTGAAATCCAAGCAAGCGAGGGTGGACAATCATGATCAAATCACGTTTTCACAGGGTAAGACGAGTCAGTTTCCAGAAAGCATCCATCTTCTCCTCCTCTGACCTTAGCTTCTCAAGCTTACTTTCCCACAAAGAGGAGCTGCCAAATGTTATCAATTACGATGAGGGGGCACGGATAGGTGGTCTCAAGAAACCATCTGGGCAGGTTTACAAGTTGTAGGGATGAAGGGAAATGCAGCAGGCTTATCTGTGAACATTTGAGCTAAATAAATACACCAGGATCATATTAAATAAGGTTTTCTCTCTTTTGCCAATTCCCTTCACTGGTGCAAACATTTAACATACATTTAATCTAAGATGGAAAGTTCAATTGAAAAACGTTTGGGTGTTATCCATTTATTCATTGAAAGCCTTACCTTAGTCAAAGCTATTGCACACATGAAATATAACGAAAGAGACAAGAGCTGAATTGTTCCTGAAAAGCCCCTTTGAGTAAGAGAGTGGCTCTAGAGTGAAATAGCTCAACATCAATCAGATGGATTTCCATGAAATGTTCTAAAACGATTCAGGTCCCCTAAGGATGAATCCCAATGAATTTGGTAACAATGTAACTTTCGATTTTGGGCCACCGGAGAGGTAATATTTCCTTTTATCCAGTCAAATATCTGAATAACTACTGGATGTATTCAAAAGAAATGTTGTACAGACATTAGAATCCTACTTACATTTGGGGTTTTGATATGAATAAATACTAACAGTAACTACTGGGCAAAATTGTGTCCACATATTCATGTCCTCCTCTGGATGAATTATAAATAATGTTTTAGTCAGTAGTTTTTCCAAACCTAGCCTGCATTTACTTCAAGACTTTGACTGTATTGGATTTGTTGTGAAGTGTGGAGGCATAAACAAGTTCTGTTCAAGAATAAAAAGCTATTGTAGGGAGATTTATTGATCCTATTCATCATTATGTCGGTGAAGTATCCCATCAATGTGAATAAGCGAATGTTAGCATGCTATCCCGCTAAGCTAAGATGGTGAACGTGGTACACATTTTACATTCTTATTGATATCCATCAGTCTAACACACTACGTTTGGTGTAAATAAGTGTATAACCAAGTGGGAAACACCTGTATTGACATCAATATCCAGTATATAGACACACTGTAACTAACTGAAAGCATCACTGAGAACCGTCCCCATTAACAAAAGGCTGGCAGCAGTCCAACCGGCACACATAGACCGAGAGGAGTCTGTAGCAGCTGTGGTTCAGGTCTCCATCGCGGCTTTTCATTAATCTGATCGATCCGTTGGTCGATCTGCGGCTCTCTCAGCGGTGTTAAGTAACCGTGACCGCTGACTTCTATTAGTAATGAAGCTATGCGTGATGAAAAGTGTGAACACAAACACCGCCCGCCCTCCAAAAGCTGCTACACAGATGGATGATGGTTCAAGAGAGCCATAACTAAAGAGTGGATTTCCATTCAGTTTCAGTCATAACCATATACTGAGCACACAAATACAAACATCTGTCCGGCTTCATCATATCAATTCGGAGAAGGATTAAAATTGACAGCTTGGTGGCACAATTACACTGCAATGTTCCACGAGCAGCGGGCCAACGGGTTCATTTCAGTGCATGTGTGCTGCTGCACGACTGATTTAAAGCAGCGGGGTAATTTCACACATAAAGGTGACTGTCACTGGATGATTGATGATAGCACTTTATATGGGATTTTGTAGTGGAGCCCCGGGAATTCTCTTTAAACTTTCCATTCAGGTTTTAGTAATTTCCCTCATTAGAGAGGTGAAATTAAATATTTTTAACTATTTTCCATTAAATGAAAACACTATTATATGGCACAGTTTATTACTTTTACTGCAGTCATGTTATACTTTAATATGACATTCAATATAACGCTCCAGTTAATAAGCATCAGTATTTTTTTTGGTGGGACAACCTGCCCTTTTAGTCAAAGAAAAAACTTCTCATCATGAGTGTGTAGGAGGAAGTTTGGGATCTTTGCTCAGCTCATTTAAAGTTCATACTGACCTGGGAGATAAACTTCACCACTCATTCTTTAAAAAAATAAACAGAAATTGTATCTCAAATAAAAAATGCTGGGAAAAATTGATAGGACTGCTGAAACACATTTGGGAATTTGTTATGTACGGTATCGAAATGTCAGAAATACAAATATCAAATAAAAGATTGTTATTCAGCAATTGAAGGTCCAGAGCCAAAATGTCAACAAAAAAATATATATGTCTCTGAATACTGACTTTGTCACTGTTTTCTTTTAGGGGCCAAAAATCAAGTTGAACATTTTCGATCTGGTCCTTTCTCAAATTGTACCCATTTATTCAACATTACATCCCATGGTAAGCCTCCGCGGGATTGAAAATGGCGATGTCCCAAACATGGATCCCACCATGAAATGCATGCAAAGTCATCCATGCCAGACCTCCCAGAAGACCAATCCAGTAATGGCTGTTTTTCTTTGAAATAGACAAAGAATAAACCTGGCAAGTCGTTGGCCTGAATCGAGACCACACAACACTGAGGGCCAAACCGATTAAACCTCGGTGATGTTCAGCAAGTTACGGCAAACAACTCTTTACTCAGACATTACAGAACAATTACAATCTGTGAACAACCCATTCTCATCCCACAAAGACGGCCAACAAATTTGTTCAGCCGACTTTCCTAAACTGTTTTTCGCCGACATCAACATGCGCCGTGAAAGCCCTGGAGTTCTACAGAGCACCGTCTGCGGTTCCCTCGAATTGCTGCTGCATTCCTGCTCCCAAATTAAGCCCCTCATTTGCGGAGTTGCCTGACCATTGAACAATCTTAATTTCCATATTCTGTGGCATACTCCAGCCATGATCTCATCAGGCTGGCAGCGAGGCAAATAGTGAAACGCTGCCCTGCCTGTGGCGTAGCATCACTGCGTAGCCCCTCCACTCAATAATCCATTCTTCAATTGTGTTCTTCAATGTCAGAAGCCAGCTGCAAACCAGGCAAAAACTGGAAAGATTTTGGATGTTTACCAGTAAGTTCTCTGTCTTTTACTCAGTCTTTCTTTTAAATCACACTTTTACAGTGTGTGCTTGAAAGTGACCACATCATTCAAAACTCAGGAAATGTAGCCAATACTAAAATAAAGAACTGAAACCATGAAATTATCGTCAGGGGAATTTTTTTGGTGATCAAGTCTCTAGGCCAACATACATATTATAATATGAAGTGTTTTCTTTCCTATAATATTATTTTATAGTAAAGCATATTTTTGAGCGATGCCACTGGCTCACAGAGTACCTGTAATTGTGAGCAGGTTGCAATAACCCAAATTGTATTTTGCAGATTATTTTAGATAAATATCTATTCAAAGTGTCAAAACACAAACAATGACATATCTTATTGATAAAATTGATAGTCAATATCTTTTTCCTTACACTGGAAACACCAAATAGAAGTTTTACAAATATCATATATGTTTAAATAATTTGTAATAGATTCTTAGATATCATGACAAAACAATGTAACAGTGTAATATACATACAGGCAAATTTGGCCAGGAATGTGCCATGTCATGCTCAGATTGTACACCATTACCAGGACAACTCCTGAAAATAACATGATTCACTGTTATAACAGCCCAAGTCTCCGTCTTGCAGACGCGCCCAGACATCCCCACTTGACTCGACGTTCTCCTGCAGCCAAACAAACCAAAACACCATCAGCGACTGACAGACGAAAGGGGGAAACCCAGGGATGTGTCTCGGGTCCTATATATGACACTCACCCTAGGGAACTCTAACTGAGACACACACAAAAGATCAGACATCAACCACCGCTCAACGATGACACGATCAACATAAAGTGACAGCTTAATGTCGTCCCTCTATTGTCTTGTCAATATGCAGAGATTCCAGAGGGTGCAATTACCCCAGAAGACTGACAGGCAAAAACCCTGCGGAACAAAAAAAAGATCAATCAGGGAAAATCAATCTGCTATGGATATCTTTATTACAGAACCCCAAAAAATGCCAATAATTGGGATGATTTGTAAGACTCGCGACAATGATGAACACGTCAAGAAACATAATTCAAACATCCCCGCCATACTGTTGTAATTGCTGGCGAGAGGTAGCAGTTTGATGAATGACACCCCTGACACCTGGGATGCAGCCAAAGTGGCGTTTGAATAGAGGGGGCACTGGGGGGGGGGGTTGAGTTGGCACATTTGGTCCCCCACATTCTCTCGGTATTAAAAGAGGCAGATCGGAGGCGCCATTGGAACGCAAAAACAAGCCGTGGGAGATTTATCTGACACCATGTGTGAGGCTGTGACTGTTTGTCTAACTTAATGTGGGAGACTGTCACGTAAACAATGTAGTGTTTACCCTCTGTGTCTATGGCAATTCCTATAGGGGTGTCCTTACATTCTTCTATTTTTGGTTACGTTTTCCTCCGATTTTTGTGCAAACTCCAGGGGTTTCTGTTTGCTCATTGTGTTTGAGGTATGACAGGTTATTCCTATGTAGGATATTAACCACATCATATGTTTGTTTTTGCACCCTATAAGCCCGGCCAAAAGCACTCTGTTATCGCAGGAAAATAATTTGGCGCCATAGCCAAATATAGCTTTTCCTGATGTCTATATAAACTGTAAGGGCATGGCAGTTCCTCTGAAATGGAAACATTCAGGTGTTGCTGTGATGATCTCACCCAGAACTATTGAACAACTTATTTCCCCAAACAAGTTTTTGTCAGATAAGATAACACTGAACTCGTTTCAACAGGGGTGCAGTCAGAGTGACATCTTCCAAATATGTGGGGAGAATTACTGCAGCATTCTTGATTTAAGTGAAATGTACGTGGGTGGATAAGTATGTGCATGCAATGTGTTGCCTTTTACTGTTGAAGCTGGAATCAGATACTTGTGGTAATGTTCTCTACTCAGCATTCAAGACGGAGTTAGACTGAGAATCAAGGTTACAGCCATTAAAATGTCATCTCATGTCTGCAGCCTCTCTGCTCGTCGAGCGGAGGGCAACGTGATAGTCTTTCTTCTTCTTCTGCTGCTTTTGTTCTCCTAGACGCTACACATATCAGCTACACAATGTTCATTTTAATGGCTTTATCAGTTGAGTGGAGCTTCCAAGCTTGTAAGTTCATCTTTAGAGGGGGAATCTGTGCAGTGTCAAACGGCTGCATTAAACATGTTCAAAGGGAAAGTTGCATAACGGTGCAAGTTGGCAACTTATGATCAAATACAACCATTTCTTAAGAGTATTAGTTTTGGCCATTGTTTCTTTTGGATTTAATATTTTTCAGCTCTTATGAGCATCATTTAAAGAGCTCTTATAACTAAATTGTGTGCTATCTGCTCAACACCAAACTGACACACACAACTACAGCAAGTACTGAAGCCCAAAAAGATCATCTGAAACTTGAATGGATGCTTTTGGATGATTCTAATGCTCACTTACCATTTCTCGCCTAAACAAGTTTGAGTCCACAGGATCCGTTTAAAACTGATCGTCTGACATTTATTGTTTATTGAATTCTGCGATGACCTGAAGCTCCCTGGGTCACTAGAGATAACATTACTGTCTTGGTTCATATGTTCATACTGTTGTAATTGCTGGCGAGAGGTAGCAGTTTGATGAATGACACCCCTGACACCTGGGATGCAGCCAAAGTGGCGTTTGAATAGAGGGGACACAACATTTTTTTGCCTGATCCGATCGTGTGGCTCTCATGCCCTGCATGTTAACTTTGCTCCTTCAAGCAAAATGCATACCCACTGTCATACAAGAGTTTTGGAAAGGAAAATGAGCAAACGGGGGAGAAATTAAGCTGAGAAGCAGGGGAATGTTCACACGTGAGAATCATCGAAGAGAGAGCAGCCACAGTGGGGCGTTTGTCAGCCTGCTTCAGCCTGGCAGTGCAGCTCTTAGAGAGGAAGGTGGCTGAATATGCGCTACTGAAATGAAACGCAAAGAGTCAAGGCAAGGCAAATAATTGGATTTGGCTCAGCCTGAACGTGAGTGCGTGCTCAGCAATGTGGCGGTGTTTGCACAGCTGGAGCGTGTGCCCAGGGTCATCTCAGCAGGGAGCCGGGTTTGGCACCGCCGGGCACAGCTTCAGCTCAGAATCACTGCCCCGCCCTCTCCTGTCCTTCCCGTTTCAGAGACAAGCTAACAGGAGAGTCTGCAGCAAAACACCCTGTCAGCTACGGGAAGACGTTTTTATGTATTTCACATCCAAACTCTGGAGCACACTGACCTGGCGCCTGTGCTTTTCTGGCTTCAAAATGATGCATTCAAAAATGTTTTCTATTATATCATACCTTAGCTCTTCCATTGGGCATCAATCAACTGTGTTTGATAAGAGACAGCATGCAGCTGACATGAAATGAAAACTGGATATCCTGAGTATTGAAAAAAGGTTTTTTCAACTGCAAATCATGCATTTTTCAACATCTGTTTTATTTTACAAGATAAAGTGTTCAGTGTGTTCATCACACTTCAATCATTTTTATTGCAGCAGATTGTCAAGCAGGAAAACTGACCAACACCGTACTAAATAGTTGATGCACCTGACAACTTAACTGAATGCAAATGTGTGTCAAATCACATGTTAAAAAGTGAAACTTGTGTTTATTTATAATAGTTTTTTATATTAAAAGATTGATGCTTGGCGTCAATATATGGATTGGATACAGAATCGTATTGCAATATTGTGCTAGGAACTTTTTTTTATGAATGTTTACAACCCCTTTAGTAATAACCATATTGCATTAAATTCATTTGTTTGAACTACTGGTGCAGACAGAAATGGCCCTGATGCTGTTACAGTATTAATGCCTTCCCCACAGAGCGACTCTTCTCTTAATGGGACACACTTGACAGGCTGGTTTCCCCCTGTGATATTAAGGGTCTGTGTGTTCAAATCTGCTGGCTGAGGCTTCAGTTTGCGTTAGAAATGTTATTCTTCAGAATGAAGAGCAAACCCCTGGCGGCACGAAACCTTATCGCATCCAAGTGGTTGGAAGCCGCCTCTGAGCTGCGCACAAGCCGAGGAACTGAATCAAGCTTCATTGTCACAAGGTATGACCTGAAATGAGTGTGCATACTTTTTCATTTTGTTGTGCGATAGATCATGCTCGATTTACAGTAATAACACACACACAAAGACAGGAGGATATCACATAAATCATTTCGTTTAGCTCGTGTTACGAATACGCAGTCAGAAGTGGAAAATCTCATGTTAATATATTACAGCAGATGCAGCTACCAGACCCTATAAACTGAAGATGAGAAGGTCCATTGGACGATACCCAATGACAGAACAGATGACATTAAAAATGGAATAGTATTACACCAAAAACATAACAATCTACTTATGGAAATATAATACTATGCTTATCAAAGACACTCAGACCACCTATACCTGTTTGGCTTTGTTCCTGACAACCTCAGAGTAAAAGATGTAGTACTTTGAATACTGGAGACATTTGAGACGCTAAAACCCAATAGTGGCATCCTCCAATCCATTGTGACAGAGATAATCTGGCCATGAAAGGGTTTCTTTTTTTTTTACATTAAGAAAGTGGCTTTAAAAAAAAGGGGCACACCCCTCTTAGAAATTCCAGACAGAATCGACTTGCTCGGGCCTCTTGAGTTTCAATCTGATAGCTCCAAAATTGCCTATGCAACCAAAACCTTCAAAATGCAGCGCTGCCATTGTTGTTGGTGTGTGTAACAGAGATGGCTTCACATTCTAGGGGTTTCACATTGGCTACAGATACCCAGGTGAAACGGAGAGACCCTGAGGGTATATCTCAAGTCAGGTGACAGGGAGCATGAAACCAGTGAAAGCTTCAAGTACGACTTTATAGCGATCTGGTGGCGCTACCAAATACCTACTCCACTATCTGCGCACAAGCCAGCACCAGTTTGTTCCTTTGTCTTTGCACTTGGACAAAAGGCCAAGCAATAATCAAAGGTCAAATCAAGACAACGTAACAACTCAGCAATGGCCAAGAAAACACGATATCCAATAAGTTGCATTTGGCACAGTACATTCTGATAGAGATACAGGTGGCCTCCCAAGCTGAACAATGGCAGACCCAATAACAGATCCTCTACAGCCTGCCATTGGACGGGCCCTCCACTTCTGTTTCCAAGGATTAGAAAACCAACTGGACCCCTGAGATTACCCCTGTGCCCCGTAAATGTGATGCCTCGAACAGGTGGACAGGTAGTGAGTTAATCTTTAAGAGTTAGGTGGGCAGGAAGAAGGGAATTATGGGTCATGGAAAGGACAGAGGCCTGTGCTGGGCCGATGGGGAGAGTTGTGAGTGACCAGCTGTGGAGGGATGGGAAATGTGTTTCATTGCCTTTCCTACTCGGACCTTTTTGTTTTATTGATATTTGAGACTATTACAGATCACACTGCCACTTCAACTGCATACTATAAAACTGATCTATTATCAGTCTGATTTGCATAAATTAACTATGACGACTAGTAAGGCACTGATAGAGCTTTGCCAAAGTCGTTTATATAAGAGTAAGGTATCTCCAAAGGTTAGTGGGTTTTTTATTAACCCATGCTACACCCTTGGACAAGGGTTTTTACTTTTACAGACAAGCAAACCTCCCTTTTTCAGAAGTTGTATTGGGTGCTTGTCTTGTTGCAAAATGATCTTGATAAATGGCTCACATTATCAGTTATTAGAAAGATACAAGGTGTATGCATGTGTGTCTTTAGATTAAAAACAGCCAGGAAAAAGAGCATAATATGCAATGCAGTTCACCGAGATGTATTGCATGTTATGCTTACGATAAAGATACATTATCAACAGCTGTGTGTGTTAATTTGACGAAGCGAATATGCTTTTGTCAAAAGACTAAAACTAGTTAAAAATATAAACACACAGCAACAACATTTACATTTTGTTAGGCATAATTTGAGGTTTTTTTAATACATTTAAAAATGCTTCTGCAGGGTGTTTTGCTTTCAATCTTTTTACTCAACTGGAAAGTTAAATACCCATTTATGGTGTTAAAAACTCATTTTTAGTGGTCACATGCTCTTGGATCAAGTGCTCACTGAATTTAAGAGTAATAAAATGTTTTCCATGAGATGAAAAAAAAAAGGGGGCTTTAATAAACTGTGGAGTGAGTTTGGCATCACGAGCTGCGACACTTTCTTGTTCTGGTTTCTCCATTTTTAAACCATTATAACTCTAGGAAACCTGCTTTAAATGTTTCAGTTGTTTTTATTGAATATTTGTCAGTTGAACCTTGGTACCACAGTAAATGTTACTATGAGCGTCTGATGAAGTATGAGAGGACGAGCAGAAAAAGGCCGTGCACACAGCGGGATTATGACAACAGCTGGGTGTGCCTTCTATTAACAAGAGTGGTGGATCTGCCCTGATTCACTTGCGTCATCCAGATAACTGGGGCATGCAAGGTGAGCGTTCAGGGGCCACGCTGTTTTTTTGTTTTTATATACAGTAACAATCTTTGTTTTGCACAGCTTGACCCACAAGTCTAACCTTTGATATGTCAGACACTGATTGACAGTCAAACGGTCCTTCATACACAGGAGATGTGTTGTTCTGTGCATGTGTGTATACGAGTGTGTTCATTTGCGCTTTTAAACCTTGGCCAAGCCTCTGCAACAGCCTGGATTAGTGCAGCGGAAAGAAAAGCAATCCACCCTCTGCCCTGGATCATCACATTAAAGCAGGAAGATGTCCTTCCAAATGCATCTCAACAGTTGGAACATTTTTCAATAACTAGCTAGATGCGCCTAGGGGGCACGGCTCTAATCAGACACCGTTATTATAAAACTGGAATAGCACTCAGGCTCCTCGGATGATCCCATTGGGAAGAAGTTTATTCCGAATATGGTCTATTCAGGGGCTTCATGTTCAGACTTCAGGGGGCATTAGTGTGACTTTTTACTTTCGGGAACTTGTTTTTTCACACGAATGCAGCACAAATCTTCCTATCAAGTTACATTAAAATCAGGACAGTAGATTTGACCGACAAAGAGGCCCATATTTCCAGAAGGTGAACGTTCTTTAAGGAAAATACTAACAGAGCTCAAACAATGCAGCATCTGGCGTTTGTGATCTGGTCTTAAAGATGTTTAAAATGCACAAAACATTCACACTCAACAAGATGAAAAGCAAAATGTAAAATCAGCACACGCAATCCTCACTTCCTTAAAAAACAAAAACTTGAGAATGTGCTAACCTCTGCACAAATCAGCATATTTCTATTATATTTCATCATCTTATATTCTGTCTTTTTCTCACACACTGCAGTTAAAAGGAGAAAATCATCTTGCCCTAGGCGGCCCTAATCTAGTCCTTCCCTCTTCACGGTGCTGCAGAGGAAGAGCCATGTAGTCCCTGCAGGGCGTGCACGCACACCTACGGCCTATGCATGTGATTGCATTGGTCATCTGTCGCCTTGTTTCTCAATAACACTTTAGTTTGACCTGTGACAAGCGGGAAACCAGGGAGCTGAGGTTGGCTAGAGCCAGGAAAAGGGAGAGGCTGCAGATGAACCCTCGGACCCAGCAGCAGAGCTCAGCAGGAGATAAATGAGTCAGGGAGCGGGCATGCAAGGCCACACTGTGAAGCCAAACCCAAACTATGAGCGCACAAAGACGAGCAGGAGGAAATGAAACAGGGATTTATGATATAAAAGCACCTTTTCCCTGCTGGGTGGTTCTTAATGAACACAAACAAATGGAGACATAAATGTGTCAAGTAGATCAAAAAAGACAAATAATGAAAAGAAAAGATAGACATATCCGTTAATACTTGCAATTTACTATTGGAGCGAACCAAAAGATAGTGGCATGTCGGGGCAGGAACCGCCTCAGGTTGCATTACAGGCACACATGGATGCACCGATAAAGTTTTGGCACACTTTGTTGAACATGAAGCTGCATTCTCGGCTGAACCTCCAGGCGGTGTGTCAGCCTCACACACCTGCACCCAGCAGCAGATCCACTTACTCAACAGCTGCATGCACATAATCAATTTATACCTCGGCTGTAAATGCTTTGTTTTATTACTACTTTATATTTGAGTAACCAGTATACTATAAAGAACAGCTGCGGCCAGGTAGCTGTCTTTCAGTATCACAGTGGTCTGTAAATATTTTCTTAGCATTGCCTAATTCCACATCTGTTGTGTAAATTAGCGGTCGACAAGCCCAGTCTGGTTATAAGGAAAATGTTCCCCCTGCAAAAATATTTGTTGTCAGCATAGATTAAGCCGCCGCAATTACAACCGCATATTGTAGTATTAGCGCTGGGTGAGTGAGCATTATTCAATATGAGGTGAGAGGCTGGCATTTTGTTAGCTTTGGGCAAAAATAAATTCCAAACCTGTTATGACACAAGGCTGCATGCCAGGTACATTTAGCTGGAACTCTAATGCGCTCAGACAAAAGTGATTGATCGAACAACTGTCGGGAATTTGGCTTCTCATTAACATGTTGTGTGCAATGGGAAAATTCACTCGCCAAATTTTTTTTATAGATTTATTCCAGGGACATTATCCCTTTTGTGTTGTGAAGGTTTTATGTCACCTCTTCTGGAAACATTTGTCTTCTCAATGCAGCCTGCAGAGCCAGTCGTAGTAAAACACTTGGAGACTTAAACATCTAAGTATTCTATGTACAGCATAGAGAGAAAATGGCAACTACATATCCAAATGTAGCATTTTATTTTCTATTATTTTGGTCAGTTTTGTCTTTTTTCAGGCCAAACGTGTTAGAGTGAAAGGTATTTAAATTATTTTTCTCATTACAATCATTTCATGGTATTTCAGTTTAGGCTTTAAACCAAAGCGATTTGTATACACTTGAACCGTAGACTAACAGGGAAGATTTTGGGTTAAGTATCTTGCCCAAAGACCATAATCGAACCATTGACCCTCTTAGTGGTAGAAAAGCACACAAACCCCCTGAGCCACAGCTACTCCATTCCTCACATTCATCAAATGTCTAACTAGACTGAATGGTAGTAAACAAAGATAGCTTCCCTTAACCATTATCAAAGACGAGTTGATCATTGGGCCATAAACTGAGTTCACCAGAGTGTGACCGTCATCTCTGCTCATTTAACACGGAGAGCGTGACGATTGCAGATCAGATAAGATCAGGACATTAGTCATCACATTCTGCGGTTAAATGTTTAATCCTTCAGTAAGGATGTGGACTAAACATTTGAATGACTCTTATATTACAGTCATTGTGAAACCCTACATGATTAGCGTTCAGGACAATAATTAACTCTGTAATTAAATGGAGCCTTTAATACATACAAATTACACATGTAAAAAGTCATTTCATTACTCATCTAATCAATGCAATTAGTTACAACTATAACATTACTCACTTAGACAGCTGCATCACCAGGTGCCTTGAAACAACTCGTTTTAGAAGCACGTCAACAAGCTGGTGAACTTTGTTTTGAAGTATTATGCACAATCTGCAGCTCATATGTAACAGTTATATAGTGTAAGTTAGTTCATTTCTTCTCTTTTGCATCAACAAGAACCACTTCCCCACATTTCCAGCCGCTGTGCCAGGCTACCATGCACCGGAACAGTCTGTCCTCTGATCTCAGAGAGCAAACTGTCCCCCTCCCACCTCCTGTCAGATTAATCCTGTCTTAAAATCTTCATCCTGTTAGTATTATACATTCTTTCTCTCCGATTAAGATCTCCCTTACTCTCCGTCATTCCCCTTACTGTTTTTGAGCCCCCTACCACCACCACCACAAACACCACTTTCTCGACGGCTGTGCATATTACGCACACACTTGGCTCCCTCTGATCATGTAACGATTTGCCCGTAACGATTAGTCCCTCATGCGATGATAGTGGTTAGTACCTGTCCTGCAGAGCTGCAGCCAGGCACATTCCTGCTGCGCCCTACTGCCAATCAACGTCAGCTAACACACACGTCTCGCACTGACACACACACATCTTTCAGCAACTTTAAACACACAAATGGCTCTTGCTCTCACTCTTTGTATCAATACACACACAGCCCGCCATTGTTTGTCAGTGAAAACATCCCTGTTTTCTCACTGCGTCAGTCAAAATCCTGCGAGCCTCGCCTTCATTCCATCTTCCTCCCACATGAACACGTCAAAATCAAACTTAATATCTTCTCTGCAGGGTGCAGTTCACCTCAGGCGTTATGTCACTTTGTTTTGCACTTTAACGACATGATTTCCATTTGGTGGTTTGATGTTAAAAGGATGTAGCGTGCACAGGAAACATTGAAGGTGACAGATGATTCCCTGCAGGAACTTAAAATGTCAGCAGGTTTGTCAATTCAGATGTTTTTTTTGTGTGGTTATGAAGAATCGCTGATCTTCACTTAACTGCAATATAAGTTATCATAAGACGCAGGCTTATAGGTCATGGACACATGCAAGTTAAGAAATCTGAGGGGTTACGAGATGAAGGTAGGAAATAATAAAAGCTAATGTTCTGTATCGTGGAGCTGCAACGATATCTAAGCCTACAAATTGTACTTAATAAAACATATGTGTTAGGTACAGATCCTTTTATAATCAATACCTCCAATATTGTGAATCATCAGTTGGAACAATAGCAATTATTTTCCAAATTCTGATACTTATATTTAGAGACTGATCTTTAACAGCTATTGAGACAGTCAGAAAGATGACCTTACTTTGAGAAATCATATTATATCCCATGACGAGGATTTTAAATATATTCTGTACACACCTCTTCAGTAATCTTTCAACAGGCTCTTCAGCACATCATATTCTGATAGCTGGCAATGCTCCACTCCTCCCTGACGTAGACACAGAGAGTGTTGAGAGACCTTGTCAATAAGAGCAGTAAGAACAGTGAACATGGAGTAAAGCACACGCTCCGTTTCCCCTGCCCTGCACCTGACTCTGTTGCTGCCCTGTGCGTCCCTCCATCCGTCTCTCAACATTGAGCTTGAATGATGTGAACACACAGGTTAGTATCCAGCATTACATCTCGATGGCTTCACGGGCCACCTGGTCACCACAATCCCAAAAATTCCAGCTATTTGGCAAATCATGGCGAGATGAGAGAAGAAAAGAAACTGCACTGACAACACAAAAAGGCCTTCTTTAAAAAGAGCATTGCTGAATGTCCGGTAAACGGGGGGGGGACGGAGGGTGAGTGACTTGCTCGATGTCAAATGTGCACTTTTCCAGGTCATGGTTGCCAAATACTTTTCAAGCTGCATACCTGTCATCAGGGAGACAGGAGGCGAGGAGAGGAAGGTGGGGGTGCTGAGAGGATTCGGACTATACGTATTCACAACAGATTCAAACAAGCTGGGCACATTAGACACCGCATTTCTGTGCGTGGTACACGTCCCCCCACCCCCCCCGAAAGTGAGATCAGAGTGAGGCAGCAGCACGGATGATGTCACCGCACAGAGGCATGCTGGGTAGGAATTCCTCAGTGGCACTTCAAATGCAACGCCACGGCGAGACAAAAGCCGTCAGCGAGCAGAAGACAACAGCAACCGGCGGATCCATTCTTCTCATACGGGTAATTATTTTCAGGGGTCAAACATCAATCATTGCACAACATGCAAATAACAAGATGGCACAGGCATTTAAAACATCTGAATTAAGGTTGTTTAAAGTTCACAGTCAAGTTCAGTCTCAGTTCAGACCTGTCTCTTAAGCCCCATGAACAAGAAGTGTAATCCACATGCTTGAAGAGCTTTATTTGAGAGCCACAACCAAAATATAGAGCTTGACTAAGCACTATTTATAATAATCTGCTGATTATTTGTCAGAAAATGTCAAAAAATATTCATCTTAGTTTCTTATTGGTCAAAGGTGTGTTCAAATGTCTTGTTTTGTCAGTCCAAAAGACAAAGATATTAACTTTAATATAACATCTACATATTTAAAAAGGGGCTGCAAACTGATTTTGCATTAAAATAACTTTAGCAAATAATCATTTATCAAAAAGCTTGGGGTCTTGGCGATTTCTTTAGGGTTATAACTCTATACTTAAAACCAACAATGCACTTTTATAATAAATCTTGGTCACACAAATTTCTAAAAATGCTCCGGCCTGCATTACTTAGGATAGCTAGACTTTACACTTTATACAAACACGCTCCAAGGACCACAGAGGCTTCCTCAAAGGAGGGACCCCGGCCTCTTCACACGCAGGGGCCACAGAGTATGTGCTGCGGTCTGCTTTCTACCGTGCCCTGGGTAATCCCTGTGAGCAGCCTGGGAATGGTCCCATGGTCACACCACACATACAGGAGTCACAAGACTACAGTCACACACACCCTTGGTGGAGAGTAACTAAGTATATTTACTCCATTACTGTACCCGGGGGCAATTATTAAACCAGGCTAGCTGTACCACCTGGTTACAGTCTTTATGCTAAGCTAAGCTAAGCTAATTGCCTGCTGGCTGTAGCGGTAAAGAGTGTTGTAATAAAAGTGAAGTTGTTTTGGTTAAATTAACAAATATGTTTGCTACTAACTAACTAATGAACCATGTTAACCCCTTCCAAACACATTACAGCACCTAAGAATTTACACCACACGGTATTGCTAGTGCAACTGGCAATTTGGAGAAAGCATCCACCAGTTCGGCTGAAACCAATTCGTATGACTATTTGAAAAGAGCTTTATAAACAAATCTAGTACTGTTTCAACTACAACTTTATCTTCAAAAGTGGGAATTTACCGAACTGACTGGTGGTTGACTTCTAATCTAACTAGTAGGAAGGTGAATAAGCAGATTTCCCAGCATGCTTAACTATTGTTGTAAGCTCTCATTCCTGGCTGAGCTGGCGCTACCTGTCCCCATCAATGTCTTCCAACAGAGTTATAATCAAATGTGGTCCTTCATGTTAAAACGATATGCATGCACTGTTCATTGTCATTGTCAGTATGTGCAGCACTGCTTATGAGCAATTGAGTGATGCAGGTCCTAAAAACCGGAAATATCTCAGTATTTTTGCACTTTTCTCATCTTGAATTCAGTTGGTTTGACCTAAATAAGCAACCCAGTCTCATGGCATTTCGTGTTCACCAACACGATTTTTAATCTATTGATTCGTGTTCACCAACACGATTTTCTCCTTTTTTTCGTGTTGCACAGCACGATTTTAAAAGCAATGTATTTCTACTGGTAATGTGTTTCGTGCCTGCAGCACGTCTTTTTCTCCGGTCGGGTCGTGGAAGACCGGAAGCTGTGTGGTTCATAAAAACATGTTCTTACTCAATATCAAGCCACAATTATTGCTTTTATTTTAAATCGTATAATTTCGGACTTTTGTTGCCGTCTGTGAGGAAATTAAATGGGGCTCAGAGCCTCAGAACACTGAAATCTGTATTTTTAAATCTTTTTTTCCTTCCAATTTGTTATTCTTTTCAAAATAACACACTTTTATTTACTCACCAATAACACACAATTATCCTTGCTTTTATTTATTGGTTTAATTCCATAATCTCTGGCTTTTTTGGCGTCCGTCAGGAACTGAATTTCAAAATAAAAATAACCGGAAACAGACGTAGACATTTCGAGCGATTACCCAAGATCCTCAGCTATGGTTTAAGCTCGCTGATTGGATGTTTTAGCCGCAATGCATGCTGGGATTTGGTGTTTATATGATATGAAATCCGGAAAACATTTTAAAAGAATAAAATAATACTTAATTCCGAGTGTTCTTGCTTTTCTCTTTGAAAGTCATCACATAACGGCATTGTAATACACGGTTCGGCTGCATTACATATTACAGATCTGCCGTAGTTCTTTATTTATAGAGCCCTGATGAGAAGACCTCTGGAAAAACTGGAAGAAATGCCGCCGAAACTGAATACTTAACGTGGATCATAAATATATCAACAATTAAACAACATCTTCAATTTCTCTTCACACAATACGTCCCCTTGCAGTATCAACCTTAATTCGGCTGACTTTTATATTTGATCTAATTCGTAGATAGGTTATATTTACACCATAACGCTGCACAGCTGATATAAAAGGACTTTGATTTTCTTTGAATATAAGAATGTAAATACTGAGTCTGAAATAGTATAGCAATATGCTATAAAATTATGTGAAAACATGAATAAAACTACACATCTTCAGATGTTGTACATACATAAGTGTCCTACACTAATAATACAAAGTTATTATAGCTGTGTGTACCTTGTGTGCACCGCCTAGTGGTTAAAGCACGTTATTGAATTATTGTTTTTATGTGTTATATTTGATTAAAAAAATATTAAGAGTACATACTTTCATAGGGGGAAAGTAGAAGGTCAGTGATAGAAATATAGAATATAAAAAATTCAAGAAGATACTGTAAGTGATCTCTACAATAAAACAGTTTAGTGCCAGATGTACAAAAGATATTATAATAGGAGGATGTGCAAAACAGAAAACGAATATACCTTTATTTAAACATTATAATAATACTTTAGATTAAGGTCCTCTTTTAAATAAGAAAAAAAAACTTTGGGGGTATTCTACAGATAAATATTAAGCCTGACAAAGTACTTAACGTCTAATATATTGCTTTCCTGCAATGTTATTATGTTGAAGCACTGTATTACTGTATATGGACTATATGAATTATCATACTCTTATTATGTAGGATGTATAAGGAAATGTGCAAGAATCTGACAGTTTAATGGTGGAGGTACAAACCCATAATTTGATAGATGTCTTGTAATGTGCTGTTGAGCAACTGTACCATATTTCATTCATTGCCATACACCTTATTATTTATATGATATGTCAATAGCTTATGAAAATCATGTAAATCTTGAAAATGTGGAAATGGATTATATAGTCTTTATATTATCAGTTTAAGAAATCACGAGTAGAGGAATATACTTTTTACTTCGGGGTTCTATTCAAGTAATTGCAGTATAATATGTTGTTTAATCATATATATACATAAGAACAACTAATCCAAATATCTATCCGATTGTTTGACACTGAATCGGTGTTAAACTCTGAATTGTTCAGTAAACTTAATAGTAAAAATGTAACTTCATGTGCTATTTATTAGTGTAGGAATATTTATGGACTCAAGCTGATCATATCTGTACGCAGATTAATCATTATATGTTTACAATAGTAACACCAATGTGTTTGATACTGCCTCTCAGCAACTATCTAATATTCTCTGGAAAGTACGATCAACGTTCAGTCAGGAGTTATTCCCATGGTGAACCATATGTGCGTAACACTATAGCCAGCATGTGTATCTGGACGGGGGCGTTTAGTCCTGATATAACATTTATTTTCCTCGACAGACGGAAGCAAAACTGCAATGTGATGATACGATTTGAAAATAAAATCAATATTGTTGGTTTAGATATTGAGTGAGAACAGATTTTATGACCACACATGCTTCCGTCTTCCACGACTCGGCGCTATTCTTCCTCAGTTTTTCCAAAGCTTCGTCTATCTAGGCTCTAGTAAATTAAAACTACGGGCAGATTCTTTGTATAATATGTAATGCAGTTTCCCCGTGAACCGTCTGTATTACAATGCCGTTTATGTGTATGACTTTCAAAGATAAAAGCAAGAACACTTCGGAATTAAGTATTATTTTATCTTTTTATAAATGGTTTTCTTCGATTCTATATCATAGTAAACACCAGAATCCTACAGGCATTTGTCGGCTTATAATACATCCAATCAGCGTGCTGTAAACCATAGCTGAGGATCTTGCTGGTAATCGCTCGAAATGCCTACGTCTGTTGTCCGTTTATTTTATTTTGATAATTCAGTCTCTGTTAGGACGCCAACTCAAAGCTCCTGAGATTATGGAATCCAAACCAATAAATAAAAGCAAGTGATAATTGTTTGTGTTATTGGTGAGTTAAATCAACTAGGTGTTGTTTATTTTGAAAAGAATAACAAATTAGAAAGGAAAATAAAAGATTTAAAAACCTAATACAGCTTGGTGTGTCTTACGTTAGATAGGTGATACATTTGTTTTATGAACTCACACTAGCTCTGGTCGTCCACGACCCGACCGGAGAGAAAAGACGTGCTGCAAGCAAGAAACACATTACCAGTAGGAAATTACATTTGCTTTTAAACCATTCCGTGCTGTGAACACGAAAAAAAGGGGGAAATGTAGTTGGTGAACTACGAATTCATATAGATTAAAAATCGTGTTTTTAACATCGAACATGTCATTGAGGACTGGGTTGCTCAGACACATCTTTTATAATCTTTGTAGAACCTTCTTAGCTCCAATCTCCCACACCAAGAACAGAGGCACTAACATCTTTACTCTAGTCATAACAATGTGTGTGGTTTTTTGTTGTGTGTGTGTGTTTTGTGTTGTGTGTGTGTATTTTTTTTGTGTGTGTGTTGTGGTGTTGTTTTTGTGTGTGTGTGTGTTGTACTGCTTAGGCTTCTTGTACCGGGTAGAGCTAATAGTTTACTGTGTTCTTATCTGAAATCATGTTAAGTGAATTCAGTCAGAACTCCTTCAAATCCTACG
>NW_011350485.1:21535-48013 GCF_000735185.1 Notothenia coriiceps
ATGTTTTCTGGATTTCATATAATATAAACACCCAATCCCAGCATTCATTGCGGCTAAAACATCCAAATCAGCGAGCTTAAACCATAGCTGAGGATCTTGGGTAATCGCTCAAAATGCCTACGTCTGTTTCCGGTTATTTTTATTTTGAAATTCAGTTCCTGACGGACGCCAAAAAAGCCAGAGATTATGGAATTAAACCAATAAATAAAAGCAAGGATAATTGTGTGTTATTGGCGAGTAAATAACAGTGTGTTATTTTGAAAAGAATAACAAATTAGAAGGAAAAAAAGATTTAAAAATACAGATTTCAGTATTCTGAGGCTCTGAGCCCCATTTATTTTCCTCACAGACGGCAACAAAAGTCCGAAATTATACGATTTAAAATAAAAGCAATAATTGTGGCTTGATATTGAGTAAGAACATGTTTTTATGAACCACACAGCTTCCGGTCTTCCACGACCCGACCGGAGAAAAGACGTGCTGCAGGCACGAAACACATTACCAGTAGAAATACATTGCTTTTAAAATCGTGCTGTGCAACACGAAAAAAAGGAGAAAATCGTGTTGGTGAACACGAATCAATAGCTTAAAAATCGTGTTGGTGAACACGAAATGCCATGAGACTGGGTTGAAATAAGGTCTGAGGTTAACAGTAGCTTAAGAAACTTTTATAATTTGTTCTCCGTAACTTAGATTAGAACACCCTACTTGTGAATTTCTAAGCTTTATGTTTCTTAACAAAAGGCAAAATGGCGAAAGTTAGATTGCAGAGGTTGTTAGGGAAGTCACTGTGGTGTGGTTGAGCATTTGTGAAGATTATCTTGCTGAACAATATGTCTAATTTTTATAAGCTATTGTTTGCCACAGGGCTTATTTTCTTCGATATTGCAAAATCCAGTCCAATTGCGTTTTGTCTAAGGGAACCAGCGTCATGTAAACTCCCGGATTGGCCTCCAATAATACTTCATCCCTGCAGCACTCTAGAGAGGCAGAATGTGAACATATCACTTTTGCTTAATCCGTGTCAGCCATAAATGCTATGAAAGATGGTCTACATGCATGCAGACTGAAGCACGCACATTTACACATAGATCCACACACCTACTTTGCTAGCATGCATGATTAAACGCTCATCAATCTGCTTCTGTGGGCGTTTGCATAGTAATCCTAACAGCACATCATTTGTAACGGGGTCTCCAGTGTTTAGTCGTGGCGGCTCAGCGTTTACTCAAAGCACATGTGGCCACGGGGAAGCAGATGTGAGCACAGAGGAGAGCGTCATTAGCCTCGCAAACATTCACCGCAGCCAGCCGCGCACCCTCGGTCAACCATGTCTGTTTAGCTGCCATCCTTACACGTGACCTTTCTCACACTCATATGCTACCTCTTCATCCCCATGTCAAAAGTGAGCGAGTGAGGTCAGAGAGAGAGATAACCACTCTTATATTTGGTGTTCAGTCCAGTCAGTCAAGGATGAGGAGTCAAACCTAGTAGTAGCTTTGTTCTATGTTCATTCCTGCTTGGTTTTTAGCTTGCCATGCATCAATATTGCTTATTTTCCCTGATATCTAAAAATATGCTTGGACCTGAACGTGTCTCAATCTCCTGTTACTCTCACTTAAATCCACATCATTTTTGTTTAATCTAATATGGCCCTAAACTACCACCTTTGCTTCTCCAAATCTATGATTGTTTTGTTGTATTTGATTGTGTTTAAATAGTCAAATGTTTTTAATTTCACCTGCTTCATCTGATCAAGGTCTTGCTTTTGTCCTGTCCTTGTTCAATATCTTGAATACATACTTCACATTTCAACCACAAACTTCACTTTTTTTACTAACTTGACTTCATTAACTAGCTTTATCCATTGTTTGACCTCTTTTCCTTCAGCACCTCCTTCTTTATTTCCTCTTTCCTTTCCTCTGCAGAGTCCAATCTTCCTCCCTCCTGAAGATCTTCCCCAGTACTGTTTCAACACACACACACACGAACACACTCCTCCAACCTGCCTTCCCTTCTAATTAGGCGTCAGAAAAGGGGCCCCGAATGCTCCCTCTCGTTAGCACCACTCCCCGGCACTCCCGCTGCAATCCCACCCTGGGACGGATCTGAGGTCAAGGCCGGGGCAGAACAGAGAGCTGAAGCCAAAAACACTGAGCAACTCGTCTGCCGCATTTCTGATCGGGTGTGTGTGAAAAATGTGCGGGCCAGATGATGCGGAGGGCCACGGCTGCTGCAAATGAAGTTTGAGCTGGCGTCCAGGAGGAACACACAACAGGATGAAACAACAACGCTGATGGAGGAGAACGTGCAGATGGAGCCCAAGATGTTTCATCAGAAGAAAAGGACGACTGAGGCTTGGCAATGACACAAATCATGAATAAGAAGGAACAAATACATTCTCATGTGGCTCCAGAGGGGACGGAGAGGGGACAGCCACCTGCAGGATGACAATAGAGCTGTGAAGAGGGCATCTCTGGATACAAAGAGTCCCTCTGCTGTAATGTTGCCATCTGCTGGCAGCTCTTTATCAATGCGTGACAGCAGCCTGATATAAAATCTTAATTGTGTGGCACATAAGATATATTGCATTTCCTGAGTGCCACAAGAAACCAATACAAGCTCATTATGCTTTTTAATATTCGTAGTCTGAACAACATGGCTTCTTTGCATACACATCGGCACAACACTGTAACGTGACTCCAGAAAGTTATGGCATTTACTGGCACAGGACTCTTTGGGCAGTCAGTCACAGCACGTTATTAGAACTTGGCATCGGGTGATTGAAAGGCAAACAAATTCCACAAGATTCTGGAGGGGAAACGGCAAAAGCCATAATCTCAGTTCCACATCTTTTCAATTTTCACATGGGCCTGGTTTGTTAATCAACTCCTGATGCGTTTTAAATTTGGAGAAATACTCCATTTCATTTCCTTACAGAGAATTCGATGAGAAGATCGATACTACCCTCTTGTCTATACACTAATATGAAGCTCAGGATAGTTCTTCAATGTCCTCTGTGAACTAAAAGGACTAAAGTGGGAATATTTGGGTCTCAACATCCAATACAAGCTGTCATGTCTTATTCTGTTCTGCAGTACTTTGTCTTCATTGGAGGGAATCTAATTCCTCTTGGCCTGGCTCTATAAGGATGAATGCCTGCTGTCTGGATTTCCAGTATTGGAAGTGCATCTTCTCCGGCTCACCCGAGACGAACACACAGGAAACATTGCTACTGTGCCAGGCACACTAAGAGCCCCGCATGAAAAGTAAAACATTATGCAAACACAAGCACCAGTGAATTGTGGCCTTGGATTGAGAGCAACGCACTTCCACACTACGAAGCCATCGGTCTCACTCCACAGATTAAGCCCAGATGGGAACATTGAGACGAGTGTGCTTTTGCAGCGTAACTGAAAACACTCTCTTATGTTAAAGCACTCCAAAATCTCGCTCCATCAATGGCCAGATGTTCTGTGAAGCCCTTTCCTTTACTCGTCAAGCGGGACCAATCCCTCTCCAAATTAATTCACTTCCCATTCCACTTGCGTCCACAACAAAGGCCCTCATGAAAGCTAATTGGATAGTTTGTGGTCTTTACGATCAAGCAATCAAGCCGAGGAGCGGGTTTTTCGGAGAACAAGCGATGTTGTTGTTGACGGATGATCACTTGGGACCGTTTGCAGGCAGTGACCCCACTTAATCCTGCCATTAGACCCCAAATCTTCCCCATCCTGCATAAAGACTGAGAGAAACCATTTCCTTGAATAAACATCAAAACCTGTTGCTTTTGAGGCTAATTTCCTTTCGAATTCCATCAGACTGTGGCAGCTTTTCACTGTGATGAAGTCTGGCAGCCGAGTTAAATCCATCACATGTCGAAAACAATAAACCATGTCGTTTAGCGATAACTCCCAAAACGAGGAATTTCAACCACTTCAACAGAGATATCATTGTCACAGGCCCTTTGTTTGCTGTGGTTTATTTGCAGCAATAACATCAAGATGTGGAGACTAATATACTCAGCTGAATCTAATAACAGAGCACAACCAGATTTTACACTTAAGGATATTACATTTTAACAAAAAACAAGAAAGCATGAGAGGCACTGAGACGCAATACCCAAAACTAACAAAATAAAAGCATACAGAAAGGATTAGCTTTGCTCCGTTGCCCTGGCAGGTGCCACATTATGATTTATGGCCACTAACCTTGGTGCTCATAGAGTGTCTTTTAAGGGCAACCACCTTTAAATCCTCATCCAGTAGCAAAGGAGAAAAAACTATTTTGGAAGGTTCCACTTTGCTGCGCAAATCGAGGGAATAGAGTGAGAGCAACAAGACCCTCCAAGAATCACTCGAGGTATGTCATTATGTCACCCACAAAGAAAGGTCTATTCCATTTAGGGTTGGAGCCACAGGCCATTTGGCCAACACACACAAGGCCCACAACTTCCAGCGGCCATGCACACAAATATAGAGTCTCATTCTTGAGTTAAATAGTAATGCAGAGACTCTGACCTAAGAGCGAGGATGAAAAGAAGTGGCCCCCCCGGCGGAGCAGAGACCCCCGGGGGGCAGCACTTGTTGATCCCGAGGGTCTCTCCGTGTGAAAAAGACAAATGTCCAGCGCTGACTCATGCTCACAGTCACACTATAACTTGTCACGACTGCTTAAACTCATTACCCCAACTCGGTCATGGTGTGTGACAGAGACACAGAATAATCAAATCACTGCCAGTTGTTGTCACACAGAAAGTACTGTGAGAGTGAGGGCATATCGCCTCAAATACTCTCGACACTGAACAGCTCACCCAGTCCAGTATAATGCATTTTCATCACAGACAAATTACTGTTAATGTGGGAGAATTAAGTACTAAGGACAGTAGGGGTGAGTGAAAATATCAAAGTATTTAAGTATCATGATAATGTGTTTTGTGAAACTATATTGATTTTTAATTGATAGTTTACTTGCAAAGATTTGTGACAGAAAGTTGCTGAGATTGCACAAAAAGCAGTGATCAGTGTTACAGGAACTGCTGGAAAAGCAAATGCCGTTCTAATGGCAACATAAAGTAATTTTACTCAGATTTTAGGCATTTGTAATACTATAACAGGTTTCCTACAGTCAATTTGATTTGAAGAGAATTCACAATATATTGCCTAGCGTACAGTACCGCAACTCATCACAATATATTGAATCGTAACTCTTTTGTCATTTATACTACAAAAAAAATAAATCTGAAATACATAATAAGAAAGGTCTTAAATCAGCAGCAGAAGTCCATTAATGGACCAACTTATGATTCCCTTCTCCATAGGCCCATGTTAACTGTGACACAATCAGTGTCCTGGAAAGAGTGTCACTTACACTCATTGAATACAGGGTGACGTACTCAGCGGGGCTACATGCAGTCAGGGTGTCTAAAGCCCAATTCACCTTGAAGTGCTATTAGCACCTGTCGTGGTCATTTACACATGCTGACAGGGGCTCCCCAGCCCTTTGTTTGAAATCTAAAATCTGTCTGCAGGACAAACAACTGTTTCATTTCCACTCTTAAACTCTTGCTCAGCTTTTTCACAGCTTTGCCTGCATGAATTTAAAAAGGAGGTAACATGGAAAAGTAAGCCAATAGTGATTTTTGTACTGATTTTAGAAGTTTGTTCAATGCTGATAGGCTTTGACCTTTTAAAAGATGACCCATGCTCACTCTATTGAATTTTAGGTCTGACATGTGAGGTGAAAGGAAGGGCACGACTTTAGGTTGTATTATATAAGACTTTAAATACACAGATTATTATCCCAATCTTATCATGGTATGTGAGTATAAAGTACTCAAACTGCCTCTCATTATTGCTTCTTGCGATTCCTTATTGCAATATATTTCCAGATTTCAGACCATCAGATTGTTTGTCATCTCATCCTCTGTGCAGCATCCCTGGAGGAGGAGGGTGACCACTGAACTAGGGTTGCAACTAACATTTATTTTATATCAAATAATCCCGATTTCTCTGCTTGTTAGAGTCCAAGGTCATGTTTAAAATGCTTTGTTTTGTGTTTGAACGAACATATATTCAGTTTAATATGGCATGGAAGAGAGAAAAGCCAGAAATCTCCATATTTGAAAGGAAACAAATCTGCATTTTCTGACATGCATGAGAGAAATGAATTGTCAAAATAGTAAGGGATGATTTTGAAATTGACTAATTGATCTTTGCAGGACTTAATCATATCTGTAAAAAATTATAATTTCTAATGATAGTCATTTATGAATCTGCAATATTGGGGAAACCCTGTAATAAATCCCAGACAGTAGATACAATAAACGTATCACTCTTTATCACTAATATCCAGAGCACCTGAGTTAATAAAGTCCTTTAGAGACAGAGGACATGTCCAATTCAAAGCAGCTGTTGTCTTGTTTCTGTCTAAATTGAGTAAACAGATAAAGAGCCAGAATAGTATAAAAGCTGTTTCGAGGTGGTTCAAATCTAACGTCTCTAAGGGAAGTCGCGTGCATTCCTCTCACGTGCTAAATGACTGAAACAAACAGCGTATAGCTCGCAGCTTACCTTGACACAGACAGCGAGCAGCAGCAGAGCAGTGTTCCAGCCCCCTGTCATCTCTGGAGCTCAGTGCTTTCAGCCTGGACAGGACAGCGGGGTCCAGTGGCTCTCTCTCACTGAGGGGGGAGACTCTGCTCCGGCTCCACTTCACACACAGAGGGGGGGAGAGAAAAAAAGTGAAAAGTCAGCCAAGAACTACCGGAGACGACATGACAGTCCACGCTGCTTCCAGATATTTAGTTCCCCCAGCAAACACGTTGCTGCTAAATTTATGTTTGCATACCAGGCGTGCGTCAGGAAAAGGGGCTCACCCACCTTACATTCTTAAAGAAACACACTACCGCCCCGCCGCGCGCTCATTGGTTGCTCGGTGCACACACATGCCGAGTTTCAGGGATGCTTGCTGCTTTTCAACTCAAGTCCACACACTCAAAAGTCAAGTTCTTTCAAGATTTGGACCCATTTTTAACGCCCATGTGAGCTTTAATGTTGCTTTTTTGTGGGGGGTTGCTATTAAACTCACAATCAGTAGTTCAATAAACCATCCATTAATCAGAGTTTATTGCTCAATATAAAAAAAATTGATTTTTCTCAAGGGGCTTTACAGTTTGTGCAGAATATGATTACGGATATGATACCATCTGTCCTCTTTGGACCCTTACATCTTACAAGGAAAAACTCCCAAAGAAACTACCCCACAGTTAATGGGGAAAAAAATAAACCAACAGAGGAGGGATCCCTCTCCCAGGATGGACAGACGTGCAATAAGTGTTGTATGTAAATTATGAAACTAAAGATTTATAACATAGAGAGTCAAAATGATAACATTTGGAAATATATAGGAAGATGAAGAACGATCCTTGCTCCATGCTTTGGCCTGAGACTTTCCCATGACGGCGGATTGGAAATGTCAAATTATTATTTTGTTGAGGAAAATATCGTAAAAATAATTGTTTTCGACAATGCTGACGCTAAGTTACAGCAAAAAAATTTCTAGATATCATGTGCAACCATCCACTTCGTCTAAAGCAAAAAAAATAGCTTCTTTTTTTTTAGCCACTATGTAAAACCCTTTTTAGGAAATGTTCCTGTATATCACCTCATCTATAGACATGAGTGACAATGATCCTCCCAACTTTCCACTAGAGGGCAAATGAGTTACATAGTTTCATTCATTTCCATGACCTGGTTAGACTAGTCGCCAATATGAATTGCTTAATGTGTTATAGTCCCTCTAAATGTCCATGAAATGCCAGTAGATTTTTTTCCCTCATATCAAGCTGCCTATGGTTGCTCTCTGTTCTCACAAATTGAATATACCACAAAGATCTGCTGTACATTGTATTCCAACGGCCTTTATTACTCACTCTGATGGTAAAACAATACAAGACAGTCCCAATCCTCTTCTTCTTGCCCAGCTCCCATCATGTGGAGCCAAGGTATATGGGCTGTAGTTGGAACGTGGACCTTTTTCACAGCGTTAGATTTAGTCACAAGTATGAGAAGCTTTTGTCTTTCATGCCAATCATGCGAAAGGCTTTTATCTGAATCAAGCTCTGACTACTTATGAACTGAGATCAACTGGAAAGGGTCTTGCTCTTGGCCTTTGCTGATTGAAAGCTGCTGTTGTTCCTGATTTACCTTGATGAGACCCATGTCATTCCTCATATTTTCTGAGTGATTCTAAAACTTCACTGAGAAAGGAATTTGGTATTACAGTATAATTGATGGCTGGGGTCGGTGACTCCTCTTCCTTTTGATCCCGTACCTTCATTACAGTAAGAGACATTAAGTTCTTTGAAGTTCGGCGGTGCATTAGGACTTGCTTGTCGCTTTTGAAGCTGTCCAGGGCCACCGTAATAACAATGTTCCAGGAAAATGTCTTCTGCCCTCAGCGTAGCTCAAAGGGATGAGGGAGATGCCCTTTGAGAGCCACACAATAGTACAGGTATGTATGGTATGAGCTACCTGAATTGCTTCCTGACACGCAGGCTTGAATTCAGCTTAATCTCTATTAACACACAGCGCAAAGGAATGCAAATGTTTATTTCCCCAAGAGAGGCAAAGAAATCTTTACCTGAGGAGGGGGCTGAAATAATTTCCTTTTCCGGGGTTAAGTTATCGTACTAAATAGCTCCTTGTAATTCAAAGCCTACCGGCTCATGTCACTCATTATGAAAAGTCTAGTCTCTTGGCAGGAGCCTCTTGTTGAACTTTGACCTCACCCGGCACCCTAATAAGAGCCCCTCAGACACCCACAAGCGGTAGATAATGCTTCGAGACATGCATAGTTTACATTCACTGAGACTGGTGGTGCATAGCTAAGCCACGTCCTCATGTTACAAAATGCTGTTGCTCTTATTGATGGACATGTTCAGCGGGACAACTCGCTCAAAGCTCCCATCGGCAGAGTTGCAAAATCACCGCCCCCGAGCGCAAATGTATTTTTAGGGACTCTACAAGCTTAAATAGCATCTGTCAGTTGTTTGCTCAACAGATCTTACAGGGACTTTTCTATGTGGGAAGACAAATAAGGGGTTGAGGCAGCAGCTAATGACTGCTTTTAGCCCAGATCTTTTGTTTAAATGCAACGATGGGCTGGATGCTAGATGCCCAATGACACTGTTTTACGCTTCCAGGCCTTATTACAGGCAGCTAGCACATTTTTACTCTGCACTTTATATGCATGGAGCATGACTTTGCAAGTGCCAAACAGCCCCACAGTATGTACAGTACATCTGTTGATTTCCTAGCTAAACATACCTGCAGCAGGTCAGTGCCCCCCATGAGTAACCTAGTTGTGTCCCGTTGGCTGACACCAAACATGGCTGTTTGATCAGTGATATTTGGCCTGAGAGTCAAAGCGCTGCTTGTCACTTGTGTTCAAAGAGAGGGCAGGAATTTGCCAGATACCAGTGAGAGAAAATGCCCTTCACAGGACACCAGCTAGCTTGTTTTTGCATTAAAGAGGCAGCCAACACTTGCAGTTTGTTTCCTATAGAGCAACGGCAACTCAACATGATTACAGAACTTAACTGTTGAACTTTAGAGGTGCTTGTTGGTTGATTTTCTTACCTTTGAAAAAAGCCAGGATAGCTAATTTCTCTAATGTGATCTCATTGGCTGATTTAGTGCGCAATAATCATTACCAACTCGTCACATACGGACAAACATTTGCAGTTTAACATTGTGAAATAAAACAAATCGACTTGTTTATGTTCATGGTTAAGATCTGATTTGGGTTAAAATAAGTGTTGTTGTGCAAATAATGTTATGAACGTAACTTTGTTAGCTAACATCTACATGTCAAAGGTAAGTTTTTGGTTTCCCAAAACGTTCTTGCAAGGGTTAAAGTTAAATTTGCTTCGTTTTAACCAACCATGTAAAATGACTTCCAAAGCACATCCTGTTTCCAGTCTTTATGCTAAGCTAAGCTAAGAAGCTGCCTGATCTAGCTCTATATTTAGTTTACAGACATAAAAGTTGTATTGATCTTCTCATCCAACTCTTGACATGGAAAGCTAATATTTCCAATAACTTTTCTTCCAACATGATCACACAGGCACTTCAGAGTGTTGTTGTAGCTTTCAGTCCCTCGGCATGCAGTTTAGGCACTTGGTTGCCTTTTCTCATCCGCCCCTGATTGCCTTTACTGCTCTGTGGAATTTGGCACACTATCTGTAGTGTGTGTGTTTGCACGTGTGTCTGCTCATGCTTGAAACTCCGGGGGGAACGAAAGCTCTCGCCATTGCTGGGCCACAGTGCGGGGGGAATGCCAGGCTTGCAGAGGGTATAGTAACCTGTGTGTCTGTCAGCGCAGATCTGTTTCAGCTACAGGCATCGCCTTCCATCAGGCATGTCCCGTCCACTGCGTGCTGTCTGAGGCGTCCTGCCACAAACCACCAGACAGTGGGCACTCTCACTAATGCTTGTCTGAGAACCCAAGGGTATGCTTTTTCCTTCTTACTTTAGGTAAGTATCTCATTCCATACAAATCCCATATTACTGCTAATACCAAAAATGCTGCTGGATGAATATTCATTAATTTGCCTAGATTATTTAGAGATGAAGCCCTGACAATGTGTTCCACATAAGAAGATTAAGGTATCATACTACACAAATCCAGGATTTCCTGTCAGCTGATGACAAAGTTAACCTGAGATACAGTATTTGATGTATTCCAGCTCTGCAAAAATCAAAAGAATATAATCAAGAGGCTGTTTAAAAAAGAGACAGCACAGCAGAAAAAGACACTTCTGTTTGTGGATGAGGAGTCTATTGCTTCAGTAAATCTGCCGCAGGCTGATAGCTGGCAGTGGAGTTTAACAACGTCATGTAGGGAAAAGACGACTAAACATCCCCTGGGATCAGATTCTTCTTCGAGAATCAAGCAAATAAGTGCAGAACAAGTTGTATCCACCCTAGAAGCAGAGCAGTACGACAGAAGAAGTGAAGCTAGGAGAATAATTAGATATTATTATAGGACATATTGTTGTTTCCAAGGTGCCGATTCATGCTGAAGCTCATCGTTCAGGCAACACTTCTATTGTAACTGCCAGGTGTTCTGTGAGGCTTTTTGGTGATGCCGAAAACATGTGTTCTTGATATTATGTAAGTACCTCAAAATTCATGACTCATCTCCTTTATTTCCCGGAATATGAAATAATTGCTGAATGGGGATGAGAGTGATCGAGGCCGACCTCACAGTGAATTCTGCCAGTGTGGTTGCTTCACATTTCAGCATCTTGTTCTGCAGACCCCTGGCTCCCCACAGAGACCACCTGGGCAGAGGTCTGGTTGGGTGCATGTGTTCTGTTGACAACGCATGCATGTGTGTGAAAAATAAAAGACAGAGAAGGAGAGGGAGACGACAGACAGCTTGGCCCGGCTGTCGGCTGCCAGTCGGTTCCAGTTATGACTTTTCTCGTGTCCAAGTCCCTGTTCCTTCAGACTTCTGCACGACTCAGGTACTGTCTGCAGGCCAGCTGAATGTCCGTCTGACTGAGAGATCGCGAAGGAGAAGCCCGGAGAGAAAGCAGAAATGAAGTGAGGGCCCATTTCCCACGTTGTTCTTGGCTCCTGTCCGCCCCTGAAGACTTAAGCGAACACGTCCAAAACAAAGAGATTGTCTGTGTAGGTGCCCAAACAGCCAGCCCACGCATGTACGCACACAGACAGAGACGCACTCACGCTGGGAGCATAAAAAATGTTATTCTAATTCCTTCTAAGTGCCTATTTAAGCAGCTGTTTTCTGTAAACACTTGCTCGGACAGCAGAGCTTCGGACATTTGGTTTTAGATCATTCCCAATTATATCATAATTACCAACACCCAGAAAATATAGCTGTGAATTGCTGCCTGTTTGCCAGCACAAACAGCCGGCCTGCTAATCCAAGCACGGCTCTCCGAAAACGGCCTGTGATTTTTGTCGAAACATGTCGGGGGTCATGTGGGACTGTGTTCGACCCACGCCATGGACGGCCTTCTGTGGTCTCAGCTGCCATCTGACCCGTTCAAACTATGCAATTGTTCAAAGATTTTTGCAATTTTATTCTGCTTGATTGAATGCAAGCCTCTTTTTTTTTAAAATATCATTACTGAAAATCATCAAGGTGGAAGTGAGGGTCTGGTCCCTCAGGAACACAGAATCAGATTTGAAAGGTCACCTATTATGCAAAATCCTTTTTTTCATGTCTTTTATACATCAACATGTGTTTCCCCTCTGTGGAAAGAGATTCTGAAAGTTTCAGGAAAAAAGATTCACTCACTTTTTGTCCTGATCCATTTATATAAAAACCTGTCTGAAAATGAGCTGATCAGATTTCGGCAATTTTTTTGGCTTGTGTAACCATTAGCCAATCACCAACCACGGTAACACCCCCCACCTTATAACCTGAATCTCCTCTTAGAGCACCATTGTGTTCTTTTTAACCAAATCTCTCTCAGAGGGGCGTGGGGAGTGGCTCCTTATTTTCATCTAAAGTAACAGACAGAGAATCAGCACTTTGGAAAACAGGGCTGAAACAGAGGGGATTATGGGATGCTGCAATGCACGATCTGTTTGGTATGTCTTCTGAGACATGTTTTGTATATATCTGAGACCTATAATATATTGGTGAAAAACAGTATAATAGGGGACCTTTAAAGACACATTCTGACCTTTCCTCACACTTTCAACCTTGTATCATTGTTGACTCATTTTGCCGCCTTGATCCTCTCAGTGGGAAATGTAGACGGTTAACTCGGATGTCTTAGCTAACGAGCCGGAGCCATTATCCGGGGATTACGTCCGACAGGTGCACAGAGCCCTGCTTAACATGACCCTGGGCTTGTCTGTTTATCTGTATTGTAGCTATAAATCTGCAGTTACTGCCCTGCATTATCTGCTTAGATCTGTTGTTGATTAAAAGCTGAAGTAATTATTATTTCGGGGGAAGGCATCCACTTGTTAAGATGTAATTCATTTCTGAATGCACGACCTCTCCTTGGGTTTAAGCTGGGAACAATAATAGGCCCAAATTTAGCAGCACTGTAACTATTTTGGTCCCAGATGTTGAAATTCTGGTGTAAATTCACTCTGACAACAAGAATACAGCCAATGTTCAGTCCGCCCCTACTCGATCATATTGACAGCCAGACATGTCTCCATAATGCTAGCGCTATTTATTTCATGTACTTTTTCCATGTCGCTGTGGAAATATCTACGATACTGCATCATGCTTTTCAAGGGCTGCTAGCTATTGCAAATGTTATAAGAACTGTAGCAGCAGAACCTGACTCAACACATGGAGAGATAAAAGATAATGAGTGTCTTTCAGCAAACAGCTGCAATCATGACTGTCTGCACAAACATGATGACATTTATTAAGATTTTCTATTTTGCAAACACAAACTGTTCACTTAGGAAGATTTATCCGTCTCATCATCATACAATTAAACAAAGACGCTGAATTATTGTCAGGCTTCTTTTAAAACTGCTACGTCAATATTTTGGTAATAACAGTGGATCACATGACCACTTTTATGGGAAATGATTGCACAGGGAATTGAAAACAGACTCTTCAGTTCCCTTCATTGGTTTCATCAAATTGCATCATTTTTTGCCCGAGCAAATATAAAAATATGAAACTGTATGTCCTTCCCAGCTGTAGATGACACAAAGTTAGCAGCTAGCTGAAGAAAAGCCATGTTCTCAAAATGAGTTGGCTAATTGCTGAGCTTATTTTCTGTTGTGTTCATTCAAGTGTTGAGTAAAAGTTTGAGTAGCCTAAAACGAAATTAAATTAAAAAAAAAAAAAATTACAATGGAGTGGCACCGGCAAAGTTAGCCCACAGTCATGTGTGTGAAATCCAGATTGAAATTGACCATAAATGTCTTTTAATTCTGTAATCTGCTATTTAATATGTCACGCATGTCCTTATAGTTCACTAACCTGCATCTCAAGGCCTTTAAGAACATTTAGAGCTAAATGTATGTGACTCGTGATCACCCTGTATGCATTGCATCCACAGTGCCCTGTTACAGGTTTGATGGACAGATATGTGAACTCCTCTGTCTGACAGCAGACGTACTTAAGGCAGCAGCGTATGAGGGTAGAGTTAACCAAAGCATACCTTAGCACCAAAGACGTGACACTCTCTTTCTCCTCTGCTCTACAGCTACATATTTTCAGACAGCTACTGCGTCTCTCTCTGTCTACGCTCTTTCTTCACACAGACTCTCTGACTGTGTGTGATCCGGAGGTGTGACACTTTCCCAGTAGCCCACAGGTATCCGTTACCCATCCAGGAGTGTTGGCACGCTGCCCACAGGCCTACCTGCCTCGGAGGGCACAATGGAGGGATGCCGTGTGAGGATCTCCTCTCCAGTGCTGCCAGACTCTGTAACCCCGCTGCCCTCAGCCCAGCCGCAGGAAACAGGAGGGCACGGCCCGTAGGACTTAGCTTCCCTTTCATCTGTGGAAAGAGAGAAAGAGTCAAGACTTGGCTCACATCACTCTGTCTGTTTGAATCTGTCTTTAAAGGGTGGATTCACTCTCTCATATGTTTTCTGTCTCCTAAATCTAATATAGATCATATGTATGACCCTCCTGTATTTGGCTACTTCTCCATGGTCCCATGGAAACATATTGCTTCATTTAACCAGTGCATATATTTGTAAATTATGATATAATACACTGCAGTTTGTCATATTTTAAAATTTATTCATTCTACAATCTTTTTTTTTTTGTAGTTTTAAATTTGGTGTAAATACTTGTCTTTAATGTTAAACTGTTTATTTCTTATATTCTCTTTTTATAATCGTCATATTTTGTATTGTTTATTTACCATTGTGTAATTTTCACTATTTACTGTGGCTATTTTGCATGTATATAAATACAGCCTTTGAATCTTGAATAAATGCATCAATAAGACTCCTCACCAAAACCAAAAGAAGAGAGCGCACTACCCCTCTTTCTCTTTATTGGCTAATGGTGGATTTTTGATTGGATTTAAGATATTATTGATCCTTTTCAGACATCGTACGATCACTATCTGAGGTCCTGCTCACCAGTCTAAAATCTGAGGACTAAGGATGACCGGGCTTTCTCTGATTAAAGCCCCCACTCTCCGAGGAGATCAGACTGGCAAGCTCCTTATCCTCCTTTACTGTAAATCCCTCTTAGTCACATATTTTCACAAGTGTTCCTTCACAGGATTTAGGTCTGAATTTTTACTTCTATCTGTGAATTTCTTAAAATAATTTTTTTTTTAAATGTATTCATCATTATTTCATCTTGTAATTATAGTTTTTCTCAGTCTTTCAAACTTTTTATTTTTTCCTTGACAAAAACATTTCTAAATGTGCAAAAATCATTCTTACGAAATGAAAATCTACCATTTTTTAAAAATATTTTCTCATTGGTCAATAGTTAAATAACAGATTAACGGGCCAAAAGTGTAATACAAGTGTTGGCAAAGAAGAGAACGTTTGAGGAAAATAACAGGCTGTGATGTTGCATGCTGCTTTGCTGACATCTAGTGGCCTAATTCTGCAAATACTAGCAAGTATGCATGAAAAATATCAGCAGCATGAACAGTACGCAGGAATTGCTAAATCATCAGATAACACAGTGATGCTGTCAAATCATGTACATACTAATTGAATGTACTATATTTAAAATAAAACAACGACTGATAATGGTTAATATCTGCTTATCCATGAAGGGAAAACTAAAATGCAATCCCAAAGTTAAGTTAAACAGATGGCCTTAGATTTTAATATATTTCAGTTTGACACAAACGGGCTGTAATTGCATTAAAATCTAAACCAAACATTTTGTGCTTTTATTTTTGAAATAATCTTCCCTGAGAGCAGACAGTGTGTAGTTTGCTGTGGGTGTCTGGCTTTTTGTTAATCTGGTAGAGTCAGGTAGACAGCAAGAGTCTCGGGTGAATTGAAATAAATCAACTAATATCACTGAACCACAATGACCCTGAGTGTGTCCTTTTGAAATGTATTTACACAATGTGCTAATCATGTATACGGACAAACTCAAATAAAATATTGGTTTTCAATCACTTTGATGCTTAAAAAGCATGTGATACAATTTAAAGTACACCATATATTTTCCTAGGAAATACAAATGACCACAGGTAACTTTTATGTTTGAATCTAACCAGAATCCAAGTGATTTGAAAACAGGGGCAGTTATTTTAGGCAGTAAAATGGCACTTTAAAACAGAATATTTTCCCTGATGCTGGTTTCAAAAGTTGTCAACATTACAATAGCCTATCATACATGTTTGAACATATCACAGAAAAACTGAGACGGAAGGAATATTATTAGACAGCAATCAATGTCAATAATAAAAAAATGTGGTAATTTAAAGGTCCCATGTCATGCTTTTCCGGTTATTAACCGTCCCCTTGTGTCTTATGTAGCTTGTTATGCATGTAAACGGTCTGGAGTGTCACAAACCCTCAAAGTACACCCTGTAGCGAGTAAAACTCTAACACAGAAAATACCTGTCTATGCTGCCCCAGATCGCCTCGTTGGAGATTTTTATTTTTCCATTTTTTTCTTCCGGGAACCAAGTGACGTAACGAGGACCCAATGGACCAATTGGTCCAAATGGACGAATCCGCGGAGCCGTTACGTTACGTCCGCGGAGCCGTTACGCGGACTTCCTCACACATACTCAGGCCCAATCCCAAACCACGCTGAAGCTCCCCATAGCCATAGCACCCCCTAAGCACCCCCAAGAGATGTAAGTATTTTTTATTTTTTATGTGTGAAATTCATAATTTGAAAAATTATTGATTCTGAGCTTTTTCAACAACAAGGTGGAGGGAGAGCTCTCTACTGTCGGACTGAGAGTCTCAGATAACCTCAGCTCAGGTGAAGTAAAGGACTCTCTCAGTGTTTAGTTAACTTTAGCCTATCTCAGTGTGTCTCAAACGGTTTGGTCACGATTAATGTAAATAAGTATTTCCGAGGCACACGTTTATATGATCATTATAGGTATAAGAGCATAAATGAAAAACAGGTATGAAATACTATATGACAGTAAAACAAGAATACAGTTTAAAAGGGGAGTGATTCGTAAAATATCCATAAAGAAAAAGAAAATCTGTTTACAGTTCTGTTTCATATGGGTGTTGAGAGGTATCCATAGATTTCTTAATTTTGCTCTCAAAGTGCACCAGATTGATACATTTAATTTCAATATTAAAAAGAAAAAAACACTTAAAAAAAATAGCACTTTACCCCAGCTTACACCTATATGCCGTGAGCTGATTATCGATTGTAACAGTCGCGGCCGGGTGTACTGTGTATGTGCGTGTGGGGAGTGTTGCAGTAGAAAATTCAACTGTAGCGCCCGGTAGATTAATGGGAAACCCTAAATGTTTGAGCACCCTCTATGAAACGTCAAGCTACCCCACAGCACCCCCAAAAGGAAAATCTCTGGCGCCGCCACTGCAACACGGCACCCAGACCCCACACAGCATTCTCATCTGTTTGTCATTACTGGTGTCATTTTATGGTTGCTAACGCCATTGTAACACATAATCACTGATGTTCCGCTGTAACGGTGGTGGACTCATCAGAACAGAGCGGGCGAGCTGACCAATCAGCAAAGTGGGCTCAGGGAGGGGGGGGGTAGGAGCTCCAACAAGCCGTTTCGGACAGAGAGTGAATACACATACTATACAGAGATGCTGTATGAGAAACCAATGTGAGTTTGGAAAATTGCACAATATAAATCTATTCTAGTAGACAACAATGGAATTATGATCAGTAGAAATGGTCATTTCATGGGAACTTTAACCTATCCAGCCATGAGAAAATAAAATGTACTCCTGATGAGTCATAATTCTTGATAAACTGGTTGTACTTTGCTCGCAATCACATCACATTATTAATGCAACTAAATAAGTAAGACGTGGACAATAAAATATGAGCAGATCAATGTCCACCAAAACGTGGTATCTGTGTGTGTGTGTGTGTGTGTGTGTGTGTGTGTGTGTGTGTGTGTGTGTGTGTGTGTGTGTGTGCGTTTGTGTGTGACTGTCACTCCTTTATAGTTTTATAGTTCTTAAATAAATGACACCTCACTTAAAATGTTCTCCCACGAACTTCCTTCAGACAGAATTTTATTACAATTAAAGTCTGTGTTTTACTGCAGGAAATATTTTCATACGCCGTCTATTAGAGTTGCGAGGACTGATAAATGGGCCCTAAAGGGTCCATCTATTGAATGTTCGCCAACTGGAAAATTTGAGTTGAGCCCATGTTTCCTCATCTGGCATCCAAATGTGTTGCTGCCTTAACACTTCATTTACATTTTTAATAACACAATAATTATTTGCAGTCACAAATCTGGCTTCGTCGAGCTACTGGCAAACACAGAGCTGTTCATCTGCGGACAAACCACTGACGTTTGGGGCTACAAAGGCCATTTAGTTGAGTGTTTGGTTAAATGTCTTTCATCAATTCCAAAATATCACCACTAATGTTTCTCATAAATAGCGTCATAGCAAGTATTCAGCTACAACACTATCCTTAAAAAACTGACATGGAGGATTAAAAAGATATAGATCATAAAAACTACTTTTTGTGTTTTGTGACATTACATCGCAGCAAAACACATGATGTCATTGTCCAATATAACAAAACCATAGTTAGTGTTATTAGTAACACCTGCTTTTTCTATTGCGAAAAGCTACTGTAAAAAGGCCTTAAAACTCATCCTGGGAAAATGTTGAAGACATTTTTATAAGGCTTAATGCATTGCATGATATGCATTGTATTCATACAATGTTCACACAAAGTCCCAGTTGGCCTATATACCCTCACATTGCCAAACACTATTATAAAAACTCTTATTTAGCACAAAATACTAAACTTAATTTTTTAGGCCAATAAATATGGGCTGGCATTTCCTTTATTAGCATCTATGCAATCTTTACAGATAATGCAAGTGAATGTTGACAAAGCCGATATATAGAATATATAAACTAATTCAAAGGCTCTTGATTTCGTCAAAGCCTTTAAAGCTTGGTGACCAACACAATTAATATCATCTCATCCAATGGTCTTTAAACCATTATGACTGTGAAGGTACTCTATAAATCATGTGGTTTGGTGCCATAACATTTAGTTACCCCTACATTTGTAACAAAAAAAGAGCCCTGTCTGCCCTGCTGCCACACAAAGTCCTGTGTACTCAAAGCTGTCTCCATGACCACTCTGTGTACACATGTGTACACTGATAATTTGATCAATTGCTAATTTGTTCTAGAACACAAGCCACTAAAGAACAGTATCCCTACTCAGTAGCGATTATTTGTTCAAATAGGTATGAAAATGCCGTTTTAAGACCAGCAATATGCCAATAAATATAATAATAATATTTACTGGGCATAGACAATTTAGCATTTATAGCATTAACAATATATAAACAAATGCTTTCTGAAATGTACTAACTATCAATAGTTAAAAGCTGTTGCTTATGGATGAATTTATGTTTTTCAAATACCGGTAGGCCTAATTGACCAGACATTCAAAAACCCTAATAATCCTCATTAGACAGAAACATTTCCCTTGATTATGACATTTTCAGAAATATGACCGCTGTCCACGTGACGGCTGGCCTGAGAGGAATTTCCCCGACTAAACTTTTACCCGTTTTACCTTTGGCCCAGAAACTTTACTGACGTTGACGTCACTGTGCCGCGTCACATCTCGCGATAACAGCACTACATAAATACAGCTGCTGTCGCCTCACACTTTCATCAGTCAGCTCATTTACAGTTTGGACGAACTAAAACTATCGGTGAGTCTCTACCTTTATATCTTTTAAGTTTATTTATGAGCTTTCTCACTATAGTTCCGCTGTTTATGTGAACTTACGGGACATGTAATAATGTTTTAAGGACAGACTGTAATACGGAAGTAATAGACTTTTCACTTTTGTTAAGTAGCCTATTCGATTGGGTTAATACATTTGTTTCTTATTTTGAACACACCGTATTCATAGTGTCTTTTCTCTCTGTAGGTTTTGTTTTAGCAGACATGGAAGAAGCTGCAGTTATCTCTAACCAGGTGAGTTTATTATAATAAATACTGTTTACGGTACATTATTATTGAGCTTACCTAGTTAATATTTTGCTGGAGGAAGAACTGCTTTTGAAGCAAAGCAACAACAAATGTAAGTTATAATAGCCTACATAGTGATGAAAATGGTTTAAGCCTCAATATTTAAATTGAAAACAAACATGTTTTACATTTTAAAAGTATGAAATATTCTACGTTTTTTTAAAAAAATATTATTTGACAACGAATTGGAATAGAGAATAGGGCTGCAATAAGTTGATTATTCTTCCAATTATTTCATTATTTTAAATGTATTGTTTTGTCAGTCCAAAGCCCACCGGTATCTTATTTATCTTGGTATTGAACAGAAACAGAAAAAATAGATAATAAAAGCAACATTTATTAATGAAGAATAATAACTCAGTCATCAAGATTTTTCTGTGGATCGTTTAATCAACCTGTATAATCAATTTAGAAACATCAGGTTATATTATAAGTTTAAAACAGAGTTAATTGTTTGTTTAAGTATGTTAAGCCTCCTCTCTTTGTATCTGCTCTCAGAGTGTGGTGGACAGGGTGACCAGCCTCCCTCTGGTGATCTCCACCTACGGCCTGGTGTCCAGCGTGTACTCCAACACCAAGGACACACACCCTTACTTAAAGAGTGTGTGTGAGGCGGCGGAGTTGGGAGTGCGCACCATCACCTCTGTGGCTTTCACCACCGCTTCACCCATCATCGACAAGCTGGAGCCGCAGAGTACGAAACCTCTTTCACTATACATCACAAAGTGTGTAGCAGTTCAAAACAAATCCTGAAACTGATGGATACATTTAGTGCAGCTGAGTCACACAGAGGAGAAACAGGAAGTTCACGTCAGGCTGTTACTCACCATGATCTTTCACCTAGTTTCTGTGTTTACTCAGAATTACCCTAATTCTTTTACTTAAAAAAAACATTTAAGCGCTTTTCTCTCTAGTATTTTCAGATTACATTTATAATCTCTTAGCAGCTTATTTACTTCTCTACATTTTTGTTGCCTATAGTTGCCATTGCCAATGACCTGGCCTGCAAAGGTCTGGATAAAATCGAGAAGACGTTGCCAATTCTTCACCAGCCATCTGAGCAGGTATGAACAAGAGTTACAATAGTTTTGAATATTTAATTTTATATTAATTATTTGTTTTTAATTCAGTTTGCAGCTCGGTAAGGTTTAGTTAGTATTGGTCGAACATCTTTTGTCTTAAAGTAGCTTTTTTTGAGTTTCGATCAGATTCAGTATTCATTTGTTTAAAAAAATAATATATATATACACTCAACTTGGAAAGTGAAAACTAAGTGTGCAGCTGGGCCAGATGAAGGCCCCCCAGGTCAACAACAAGCCGCTCAACTGGCGGGTCGGGCCCTTCTACTCCCGCATGGCCCCGGAGCCCCCTCACAAACCGGCTTCACGCGCCTCGTCCTCCCATGGAGGTGGAGATGGAAAATATATAAATATATATATTGAATGGGGGTGTATGTCAGGAGTAACATTTAGAACGTTTAGAAACATTTAAATACAAACAAGCAATTGATCAAGTAATAGATTTGACCAAATTGATAAAAGGCTAAAACATTTCCTGTACATTTTTGTAATTAAACAGTCTTTTATTACATTGTTCACACTTAGTTTTACTTTCCAAGCTGAGTTTTAGTAACCTATATTAACCTGTGTATGAGCTGTTCTGAATGAGCAACATGAGTCAAAGGTCAGATTAGAGAATCATAAATTGCTCAATGTCGTATCTGTCCTGAGTCACGTCCTCCACTGCTCTTTCCTTGCCCAGATTATCTCCAGTGCCAAGGATGTGGTAACCACGGCTACAGGGGTGGTGACGGAGCGAGTGTCCGGGGCCAAGGACTCCGTGTCGGGCACTCTGAGCAGTGTGCGGGGCGCGGTGTATGATGGGATGGATAAGACTCGTGCTGCGGTCAGTGTGAGTGTGAGCACGGTGCTGGAGAGCAGAGTGGCCCGGATGGTGAGCAGCGGCGTGGACTCCGCCCTCAGCACGTCTGAGAGCCTGGTGGAGCAGTACCTGCCTCTGACGGAGGACGAGCTGGGTGAGGGGACAAACAACTACTAATCTACACACTGAACACAGGCATCCCTTTTTTCTTCTAACTGGCGTGGTGAAAAGTCCAATAATTGATCACCTCTTAGTGGCTGTTCAGATTTATTTTTACAATACAGAGTCTCACTAAACACTGACTGTCCAAAATAATTCATGATAGAGATCAACTTTTACATAGAAATAGAACATTTTGAGTCGAATTGATCTTTTACTTTGTTTATTGTGCATTTTGTCTTTTTTCTGAAAATAAATTACAATATTTTGGAGGTGGAAACAGTCTGTAATGTTAATGGTTAGAAAGTGGATGTAAAAAACAATTACATCAATAGATATATATTGAAAAAGCAATCAATAATAAATAAAGGGCTTAAGGCTCTGTAGTAGCTTTATGAAGGGTCACCTATTAACCAGTTTCCAGGACAATCTGACTTTTCTGAGAATGAATATCTGTATTAGTGGCCAGTTTTTCAATCATTAAAGCCATCCTTGTTCACAGTGAATTATGGCATCCCATGAAAAAATGTATAACATAAAACAATGGATCTTATTAAAGGAATTGACAGGTGTATAACTACATTGCAATAAACTACAGTCATTTCCAGCACTCAATTCAGTAGAGAAGCAACACTGTCAAATCATAAAATAACTTGTTATCAGATTTTGTGTGACCTAACTTTGATGTTCCCTCTCTGGTGACAGAGCTGGAGGCAGAAACTGTGACAGGATTTGACCGGGAGGAGGCGAGCTACTACGTCCGCCTGGGCTCCCTCTCCACCAAACTCCGGAAGAGAGCGTACACCAGAGCCTTGGCCAACATCAGAGACCGCAAGCAGCGCAGCGTGCAGTTCATCTCCGAGCTCAACTCCACCGTCGACCTGGTGGGTCTCTTTAGTCAGAGTCATACATTCAGACACTTTACAATAAAGACAAATGTCCTTTGACACACACAATCTTCTACAACTGCACACCGGTAATAAAAATAACTTCATTCAGCCCTAAAGTGGCTTATAATGTCATTTCTTCTACTGCTTATGGTGAGAGGCTAATAAAGTATGTTTTAAAAAAAAATCTAGATCGAATATGGCAGGAGGAATATTGACGGGGCTACCCAGATGGTGAACAACAAACTGAACTCTCAGTCTGTGTGGAAGTCCAACGGTCCAAACCAGCACAACGGTCACGAGGCAGAGGTAACACTAACACACAACGAGATCACATTAGTCTATTTTATGGATTATACCACACCAGGGTTAATACAGGGTTATTATAGTTAACTAAATTAAAGCATTATCCTGTTAAGAAAAAGAAAAGTATTGATATTTCTTTGAAATATAGTTTTTTTTAGCCATTATACTACAGGAAAAAAAGAGCAGGGTTTTACATCAGCTCTCCGGACATTAGACCACAGAAACTGCACAGACTTGACCATCAAGCAGATTGAGCTTTGCTTAAAGGCTCCAAAATGAATCACTATTGGTTATAAAATAGTCTTGCAAAATTAATAACATGATTTATCAAATGCCTTTTAACTATTCAACTTAACTCTAAAAGTTATTATCTTCCACATTTGGGAATTAAGGACAACTCAAGTTGATTACCAAATCAAAAGAGTTTAATGTTATGGCCATTCCTACACCTATGTTTGTGTAGCTACATGCTAGTGAGATAGTGTCATAACAAACACAAAACTACAGCTAAACTAAAGATATAAACTTGAACTAGCAAACTAAACCTGAAAACTGACATACAGAAAAGTCTGAACTAAAATAAATCCTATTCAAAACTATTACAACCTTGCACCTCCCTTGTTTCTTGAAGGTGAAGTATGTCAGGTGATGTAAATCTGTCCCTGTCCCTCCCCCTCCTCTCAGGCGATCGAGTCCCGCACCCTGACGCTGGCCCGCTCCCTCACCCAGCAGCTCCAGACCACCTGCCTGGGCCTGGTCTCCGGCCTGCAGGGTCTCCCCCTCCACATCCAGCAGGAGGCGCTGTCCCTGAGCTGCTCCGCCTCCCAGGTGTACGGCAGCTTCAGTGCAGCCTCCACCCTGAGGGAGCTGCCTGACAGCGTGCTGAGCACCAGCAGGGTGCAGCTGGGCCGGATGAAGGACTCCCTGGACAACGTGATGGACTACCTGGTCAACAACACGCCGCTCAACTGGCTGGTCGGGCCCTTCTACTCCCACATGGCCCCGGAGCCCCCTCACACACCGGCTTCACGCGCCTCGTCCTCCAGCTCTACCTACGCCCAATCACAGCGACAGGAGCCCATGGAGGTGGAGATGGAGTCGCTGCAGTCCCATCAGCGATAGAAATGCATTCATGTTTTAAGTAGCATATTTTGCTTTTTAGGCAAAGATTGAACTCTCTTAATTCCATGTCAATGCTATTTTATACTTTTTTTTTTTAAATGTGTAATGATTGCTAAAATCGCATTTGATTTGCCCCCCAATCTGGTGCTTTCTACATAAACTTACTGGAATTAATATTACAATTAGCTTGTTTCCCCTCACAATAAACATCTGAATTTGCTTTTGTTTCTCTAGTCTAGAGGCGACAAAGTAATGGCTAATATTTACCTATTCATTAAATACACACGGCAAGATCTCAAGTTTTTTACACAATTACCCACAATAAAAATCCTAATCATGTCCAGTAAAGTACATCTTTTTCACCACTTTGCTATGCCTTTAATTCTCTCACATGTTTTAACACCCCCATCTACATCTTAGCAATGCAAATTAAGTTAATCAAATTCTATTCTCTGCATCCATGCATTTGATACATTTTGAAATTGGGAAGGGCATTTACTCATTCTACTGACTAGATCATTAAATGACAATCATTTAGAATAAAAAAAAAGATGAGCTTTATTAAAATTTAAAAACAAACTGTTAGACTCATTTCATAATACATTAACAGTTGAACTAGTGCTGGTCAGTTGATCTTTATCGCTGGCAGCGCCTTCGCCTCAACAGATTGTCCATCAAATTCTGAAAACCCAGAATGAATGATGTTTTTCAAAGGTTTAGCAATATACAAAGCTTTTAACCTTTTCTGAAAATGAGATAACTCATCACACAGTGAGTTGAATTTAAAAGTACTACCGTGAGCCTCCGAAACTGGCAAAATGCTACGTCATCCAGCAGGTCAACGTCAATGTCATCCTGCGTCTCTTCAGAAAAGGAGAGGGCCTGAAAACAACACATGCATACAAGTTAGTGGCTCAGATCATAATCCAGGTATATTCAGCTCTTACATTAAAACTGAAAAGTCTCCTCGGGTAAGGAAGGCTTGGTTTAAATTCACTTTCTTTGAACAAAAATAAGGACACAGCGTTGCCCTTTTCCAGTTGGTGCAAAGTGTAGAGTACCTGTCCCTGTGCTGTGGTGACAGTGACGTGTGCAGCAGAGCCGGCCATGGAACAGTGCAGATCTCCAGCAGAGACCACAGACCTGGGACACAATCCATTAAAATACGTGAACAATTATTGAGAATAAAAACAATCTCCATGCCTGCATTGTAAAGGCTATAGAACATGGCCGCTCTACTGCAGACAGGACCAGACCTGAGTTTCGGTTTGATTGCTCGGGTCTGCTCGTTGTTCTTGGCCAAGAGGCTCTGAGTTCTCGTGGCAGTGGCTGGGGTAACCCTGGAGAAAATAAAGGCAGTGTCAATGCATAAATACTCATTTACCAAACACTACAACACAATAAATAAAGGTTGTTTGAAGCATGGTTATACAGCATGAGGTTTATATACAGAAGATGGCAGTTTGGAGACAACATGAGTACAAGTACCACAATGTGTATTGTATTTTAGCCAGGTAAAGCAAAAAAATAAATAATGCATTTTATTTATATAGGCGCCTTTCAAGGCTCTCAAATCTAAATATACATCAGGTAGGTAGTGTAGTTCTTATGTGGGTTAATAAGGTTTTGCTGCTGGCCTCATCCACATACATTTTCTTCATCCTTGTACTCTAGTCGATTTCTCCAAATGTCCATCTATTGTGTGATATACTGACTATGGATAAGTACCTCGCACAACCATACGTCAAATCTTACCTGACATTTCCAGTGCTGTTACTTCCAACTAATGTTTTGCTCTTTTTTGTCACTTTTCCTCCCTAAAAATATAGGAAAAAAGCAATGTTTAGACCAGGGGTCGGCAACCTTTTTGATATGAAGTGCCATTTAAAAAAATAATTGTTATCAGCGTGCCAAC
>NW_011350486.1:0-4959 GCF_000735185.1 Notothenia coriiceps
AGTTGAGGTATACCTAGGATGAAAATTACAGGCCTCATCTTTTTAAGTGGGAGAACTTGCACAATTGGTGGCTGACTAAATACTTTTTTGCCCCACTGTACATATTATGATGGATTATCAGTAATCATTTCAAAGTGACACAGAGACATTGGATTAACCTTCAACAGCGTGTTCATCACTCAAAGTGATGCCGAAGCAACAACATACTGATAACGGTTAGTAAAAACCATGAATTAATGCTTTGACAAGTCTGCAGACAAGACGGCAGGCGAAAAACCTTTTAAAATGCGCGGGTTTTTGAATGGGAGAAGTTGTAGATAGAAAACATACCAATTTCATACAATTTTATTAATGCTAATACTAAGGAGGCATAGGCCTATGATGATATAATGTTTGACATTATTGATATTAAAAAAGTGATTTGTTTTCCATGTCATTTGTGTGTTTTTCTTATCAGAAAGTGAAGTTATTTATTTGTAAGCTCCAAATCCTAATGTTTCCCTCAGTGGACTTTGTGCCCTGGCATGTGGCCTTCGTGCCCTAAAAAAAATGGTGACACCAAAGGCCCAAATGGCCTTGCCCCTAAAATGACGAAATTCCAAGCCTGGTCTGATCACTCCTCTTCCTTTTTTAAACTGCTCTGGTTGATCATTGGCATAGTGTACATAAGGTACAATTTAGTTTGGAAATGATCCTGTTGAAATGGGATAATTGTAGACAAACTATGTTATAAAGATAGAGTATTACTGCTTCTGTTGAGTTCTATCACTTATTCCAAACAGATGAAGCCCATGAGTTAATATTTTCTCCACTAGTATCCAGCAGAAGTTCATTTGACTGGTAAGCATTATTTAGACCGCTCTAAAGCCATTATGTCATGTTGGAATAAATGGAGTGTAAATAATGTGCAGCAATTTGAATCTCACCCTGAACAGAAGTGTGTTTACCGATGTCACAGACAGTCAGTATTACATCATGACTGCCATGTGGCCAGGAGGTGTGAAGGGGAAAGCACATCAGCCTGCTCTGCTGTCCAGAAGGAAGAGTTCTGCTCAGTTTCCAAATACGTTCAGGATAAAAATGAGGAAATCTGTTTTCTGAAGATAAACATTTATTTAAAGGATTTTGGGAATGGGTCCAACCTCTAACAGGCTAGATCACATCATTACGGACCTTCACAGCAGACATGACTTGAAGAGGTGCAATTACTGTATGCTTTCTGAGTGTTTCCTCTCCTGTAGTGTGTTCTTTCTTTTTTTGTACATGTAAATGGTGTTCAAAGGCTAAAACCCCTGTGTTCCCTCCAGAGGGAGTTTCTCTTCCACAGACATTGGGTTCCTTTGTTTTCTTCTGTGACGTAGTGACATCACTTCGAAACACTTGCGATTCCATTGGCTAGCGCTCCAACACATTATACGTGATAGGCTAAGGGTGGGACATCTCTAATCTGTTGAGCAATCAACAAAGCATTTTGCACTTGGGGTCCAGCCGTGAGGGTGGAGAAGCATTTTCTTTGGGGATGCAGTTCTGCCAAACTTTGTTCAAAAACATTTATATTAAATAGTCTTTTCTCACTCGCAAAGATTAAAACCACTGTGTACTTTATTCTCTAATCTTTATGTGCATTTGTCAAACTAATGTTATAATTGTGTGATAATGCAGTTCCATGCTGAGTGCTTTATCAAGGAAGAGTTTCATTTTAGACATAATACAGCAGTATTGGTCAATAAATAAGTGGACCCATGACACATTTATAAATGTGCTCTTGTCTACAATAAACAGAAATATATATTATATCAAGTAATTTCCTTACACACATTTATTCTCCAGATTCTGAAACAAAATATTTTTTTTTTTACATATATTTATGTAAAGCCCCAGTTTTGAATAAGAGTACAAAGAGAGGCTATACATTATCAGTCCAGTTGGCCTGCTTATAGTACTCTTATTAGCTTCATTGTTTTGTCAAAATTATATTTCTAAAGTTAAGAATGAACTTTGAAGCTTAATAAAATAAATGCAAACTATTACTTAATATGCACTAGACCAGAGTCATTAAGTCACAAAAAACATTACTTATATATTAATATATAACCCGTGGGGACCATGGAATTCTAAAGCAGAGAGTTAATGTCCCACTGATATCCTTCTCCAAAAACAACGTGCATTTTCAGAATCTGAGCCAAAGAATAAAGACTCTTTGAATTCCTTACAGTGATTAGGAGTTTTAGCTGCCTGCTGATGAACTCATCTCTCAGCCTGTGTATCTCATGACAGCTGTACGTGTAGCATAAGTTAGTAACCCACTGCAGCGTCCTTACCCAGAATCCTCATGGATAAACCACAGCAGTAGTTTGCATCTGTCTACTCAGTGTCACGCTCTCTGTCTTCAAGCTGCAGATGATATGCATTGAGGCACTTCCCCTCCTCCACACAAATACATACACACTTATACACACTGCCACTGCGCACAGCCACAAAGCTGGGAAACCCTTCTGATGTAAAACCCAGAGAAATCTGAGAGGCCCAAATACATCCTCCCTCCTTGACAGTCATTGTCTACACTTCAATCAAATACCAACGGAGAAGAACAAGTGCACACAAGGACACACACACACATAAAAATACACCTCAAGACCACTTAGCCAACAGTGCTGTCAGGGGGACGTATACGCAAGCTGTTCCACGCATGAATATTTCATGTTGGGGTTGAACTGGATGACAGAAGCCGCCAAACCTTTTCCTCAGAATTGCGATGTCTGATCATGTTTGCAAACAAATTTGAGGTAATTCTCTTTTCAAGCCGCAGAGTATACACAATGTTTTCTGAAGTGGTTGCCAACATCGCCTCTTTTCTCTGCATCCATGAAGCAATCAAATTCCTTGCACAATCAACGTCTTATGCAGCCTCGTCATGAATTGCATTTACAGCAGGCTGAGAGTGCATTTTCTGAGGCTCTTTGTGTTGGAATTACGTTCAGTGAGAGTCTAAGAGCACAGGGAGAGCTCAGAGATGAGTACGGGGGAAAGCAGCTGTGTTAGCAGCTGAACTAATAAAAGAGCATTTAAAAAGAAACACCCCGTCTCCTAATGCCTCACACTGACACGGAGGAATTAACGATTGCTATGTTTCCAGGAATTCATTAATGCTTGGCATGAATGAGTATTGCTATTCAACATCATTTAAAGTAGCCCGGTTAAAAAGCTGGGATGTACGTAAATCACTCCTGTCTTTTCTATTTTTGCCGAGAAAATTAAGTTGTAATTTTGGGGACATTGGCTTTAATTGCCAACATGCTTCATGTTGTGACATGATTTTATTACCTCATTGTGGTTATGCAGTAGTGTTTTGCTTCTACTAATAAATGTGGTCCCACATTTTATAGGTTGTTTTCACGCTGTGGTTGAGGGTGCGACTCTGATTACCTATGAGTGGGTCTGAATAAGCACCGAGGGATTACAAAAAAGCCCCATATTTGGCCAACAAATAGGTTTAGGATTGTGGACTTATAAGAATACTAGGGCTGCCCCCGACCAAAGATTTTCCTGGTCGACCGCTGGTCGTCAGGTAAGGCCACTGGTCGACCACTGATCGGCCAGTTGCGCGAATGAAAGCGCACGCAGAGACAAACCGCCTTTTTCGCGCAACCGGCAAGTAATTAAATTATGATTCTGAATGTGTTGGAAAAATCAACAAGGAGACTGTCTTAACATTTTGTTAATTTATTTCAACACAACACACCATATAAAAACATCACACAACTTATGAACTTTTAAAACCAACACAATAACTTTATAAAACAAACAAAAACAGTCTTCTGTTAAAAAACTAAATTTAAACTATATTTTTCGTTTCTTTTAAACATGTAAAATAAATATAAATTATATAAACAAACGAATAAATAAATATAGGCTCAAGCCAACTTAAATATTTAAATATCAGTGCAAAAGTAAACAGGCCTACGGAGAAGTATTCTCAACATGAAAATAAAACTTTCAGTTTTTTCCTGAGGTCGGAATGCAAACAAAAATTATAAAGATACCGCAAAACTTAACTTAAACACTTCAGTTGAACGAACGAAGAACGAAAACTATAAACTACAAAACTATGGTGTTATATTAGGCTAGGCCACTACCTGACTTTCAGGGTTTCCCTCCGATCTTAGTCTTCTCATATTATGAGACAAGAACACGAGTTTGTCTGTGTTGTCCGGGAGAAGTGAGCTCCGTGTCTTGCTCACAATGAAGCCGGCTTTGGAAAATATGCGCTCCGATGGCGTGGATGTGGAAGGGATGGAGTGGATGCGCTTAGCTGCTCTGGCAAGCTTGGGATAGCGTTCCTCATTCATTTTCCACCAAATCAGTGGTCCCTTGTCAACCTTGGTTCGGTCCTCCAAGTATGTCTTCATTTCATTTTTCTCTTCTTCCGTCTGTTGATCTTCATCAAAGGCCATCAGCATTGATATGTCCTGCTGCTTTTCCCTTTGCCTCTTTGGTGTGGGCTCACTTTCCTCTGCGCCGCTGCTGTCCTCTCTCTGAGCAGTAGCTTCTTCTGCTGGAGATAAACTCTCAGCCAGATCCGACACCGTTGTGTATGCATCGTCCCGTTTCTCTGCACCGAGGAATGACAAGCTCTTGATCCGTGGGTCAAGGACTGCAGCTTGAATATATATGCTGCCCTCCAGACTCCCTGTGAGCTCCCACCTTTTGTCGATTTCCTCTGTATTTTTTTCTTAACTGCCTTCACGGTCGTGCTGTCATCATCACGACTCAACAAGTGGCGCCTCTTCATGTTGACGAGCATCGGCAGCGTAGCAGACAGAGATGCGTTTATATCTTGTGAGAGCAGCTCGGTGAGGGTGATCATGGGCCTCAGCACGGAGACAATGTCCTCCGCTGTCCTCCATTGGGCAGTTGTGAGATCCAGATCTCGGTCAGACTGGTGGGTGGTCCCGGGTT
>NW_011350487.1:0-8266 GCF_000735185.1 Notothenia coriiceps
CTCACGGTACGATAATATCGCGATAACAAGTCCACGGTACGGTATTTATCGCGATATTGAATAATAAAGGGAAGGAAAAAAAAATTCATACATTAATTTTTTTCAATAAAACATTTTTTTACTCGGAAAATGTTTTTTATTACATAATAAATCTGATTTTTACAGCATTTTTGTAGGATAGCAGTATTTTAAAGTGTCAAAAACAAAGTGACAGTAACAGACTGGAACAAGAAAACCAGTGTTTTTGTACCTACTAGTACTACCAAACAAAGTAAGCATTTTCTTTATGCCACTGCATCTCACAAATAAACAAGCTAATAATCAGACCCTGCAATAAAATAAATCAAGTTTCACTTTAGTTTTTCAAGTAACTCAACTCAAACTCACTAGTCACTCACTCAGCATCATCAGGCAGGTTTTTAGGAATATGAGAATGTCCACATTTCCAGGTATTTATAAACTGGGATGTTTGGGCATTTACAATATCCCCTGCTCTGGAAAAAACTCTCTCGCTTGGTACTGATGTTGCTGGGACACCAGTGGTCGCGTTAACCGAATATTTTATTTAACAATGACGGAAAAATCTGAAAGCAGTCTGTCATTTTGACAGATTAGAACAAACTCGGAACAGCGCCAACGTTTCCCCACAGCCAGGCTCTGGTGTTATGCCGTGTTATGCATGCCCTCCAAAAGGAAATGATATAGTTTCCAAACCGTACTTTGCCGTACGGATCAATACATGTCTGGGAGGTTTTGCTTTACGCTGTGCGCGTCCCGCGAGGTGCATGCACACACGGCATAACACCGCCCCCCGTTGACAGTTCACGAGCATGCTCTATCGTGAACTGTTCAGACCCGACGGGTAATAAGGGATTATGACGGATATTTTACGATCCTGTCTGTCAAAATGACGGACAGCGAAAAAGTCTAACGCCAGGCTTATTGACATGGGGAGATATAAATATATGGTTGGTACATGTCTCTAGGTGTGTAAATGTAGCCCTGTAAATACGATGTCCTTTTGTGTTATCTGTTGTTTTATTTTCATGTTGTAACCTACTTGCTGCCATGTTGGACAGGTCTCTCTTGAAAAAGAGATCGATGATCTCAATGGAACCACCTGGTTAAATAAAGTTGTTTTTTTAAAAAGTGTTTAAAAAAAATAATTTTTCTTTTTAAAATCGCGTTAGATTTTGTCAGTCTCACGACGGTATTGGGAAGTTTATTTACCGCGATACCGAGATATTCGGTATATCGTTACATCCCTACAAAATACCAATACCACAGTTCCATTCTTTTTTTTTAAAGCAATATTTTTAGTGGCCCGAGCTGGCAAGTGGAAAGAACGTTATGCTGGCCCGGGGTGTCTAAATAGTGCTTCCGGGCCAGTGGGCCATTTATAATGTTGAGGCCTGAAATGTGTATTCATCCACAGAATAAACTAGTTCCCAACAAGTGTACTGTTCTGTCCGTTTTGAGTTAGACTAACAATTGCAATTTTTTGCAACAACAGCTTTTTTTAAGAAAATAACTTTTTTGCAATGGAGACATACATATTGAACGAAAAAGCCACATCATGGAAAAACATGGAATCTCATTTATTAATTTCCTGAAAATCTAAGAAAAAGAGTACAGAATATTTTCCCATTCTGTTTCATAAAATATACAATTGAGATATTCCAAATGTTGACCTTTGTATGAAAGCTGCAGCTACTTGGCCAACTGTAGCTAATGGCAGAAAACACCAAACGGTACATAGTGTCAGTCCGAAGGCTACATGGCATGGTTTGTTTAGTTGTTAATGTACACCTTGTATTTTGCACCTATAGTCTGCAGCAGGAGATGCATGACAGGATGCATATTGAGATCTGTCTGTCTGTCTGTCTGTAGGTATAAACTGCTTAGGTATTCCAAAGAGCGGCAACACCTCGACGGCCTCAACAACCTCCACTACAGCCCCCACTTCTCCCTCAGCAGCCTCTACAAGAACATCACGGTGGACCTGGACCCCGATCTCGCCCCCATCTCAGACTACTGATCTGCCCCAACCAACCCCCAGCTCCCCTCCGGCCTGGCCTCCTGCTAAGCAGCGGAGGAGAGGAGAGGGCTCGGACCCAGGAGGGTTGAAGAGGCACACCATGTAATGCTGCCAAGAAAACTTAGTGAGGGAAAAAAAAAAATCCAAATCGACAAAAAAAGAGCAGAAAACAAAGAGGCAGTGGCAAGTTTCTCAAAGTGTGTGTGTGTGTGTGTGTGTGTGTGTGTGTGTGTGTGTGTGTGTGTGTGTGTGTGTGTGTGTGTGTGTGTGTGTGTGTCTGTGTCTGTGTCTGTGTCTGTGTGTGTGTGGTAAGTCGCTGCATGTCTTCTCTGTGTCCGTGCCGGCTTCTCTCCTGGAGTGGACATGAGTTGGTACGTTGGAGGGAGCAGCAGCATCTCAGCTCGGTGTTGAGTGCACAGCCTTACTGTGGCAGACCCACAGCTCCCTCTGCTCCGCACTGCTTCACTTCTCATGATCACCGTCACCTTAAAAGCCAACAGACAAGTTACGTCTCACTTTCTACTGTCTTTTGTTTTTCTACATATCGTTTTATTTCGGCCGCAGTTTTCCTTTTTTAAAGGAGGGATCTGATCGAGGTCGACATTAATGTTTGTGATGTAAATTTTTTTATTTTGATACGTGGTATTTATTTTCTCTAATTCAGGATGCTCGAAGAAGCACTCCTGTCTGTCTCACTCTTTGCTTTTTGTTTTGCTGCACTGCTGCTGAATCCGCATGAACATGTATGTAAATATCGGCCTCTAGAAGCTCGAACACAGAACACAAATATGTAAATATGGGCTTTTAAATGCTCGGGCATATAACAGTGATATTCCAGTGGGTTTGAATTTTATTTTGGCAGCTACCTTTGTTCTAAGGATTTAATAGGAGTGAGTGGTTTCTTCCAAACAGGAAGATCTTCTAACAATATAGGATGTTTGGCTTAAAAAAAAAAAAGTATCCAAATGTTAAGATTTGACCTTATACCTTTTGCATGCCTTAATTTATTTTGTTTACCAGATTTTGTTATTTTCAAACATAAATGATTTCATCAGTTAGAGATGTGTATATTCTCAATTTTGCCTTTGTTGAGCTTTTTTTCCTTTGAGGTGCACTGTGTGAATAAAGACTGGAAGCCGGGTCCACCAAACAGCACGAGTGTGTCCTGACACACAACGTGCTTTACGCTACTTCCTGGTTTCATGTGAGTGTATATTTTTTGTCTCGGATTTTGCTCTTATTTTTTAGACTTTTTTTTTTATGATTTGTACTTTAGTGATTTAGTGCTGGACCATGTGATAAAGCTTGTCACTGTACTGTACCATGCTGAAGCATGGGTGGGCGGGATGCTGTTGTCAGGCAGAGGGGCCAGAATGAGAGAACCTCAGAGTCAGCGCTGCCGCTGAACCTCCTGCTGTTCTTGAATGGCACACGCTGTGAAAAGTTTAACGTCTTAAAGCTTTGAGCACTATGGAGACGCAGAGAAAAGGAGTCGGCAGATTATTTTTTACCAGATGTTCACTGTTAGATTCTTCTCCACATCTTAAGGTTTTGAGTAGTTGTTTGTTTGGACATTTCCTGTCCCATGGGACTGTTTGATGTTCTTTATGATGCCTCGCTTATTGTGCCGTCAGGTGTTTGTAACACCTTCGGTCCTGCATTTAACTGTGGGACTGATTTAGAGCTTTAGTGACCAAAGATAGCTGCAGCGACCACGCCACGTCTACAAAGCAAACCATTAGTATTAAAAACACATTATGAACATTAGCTGTTTGCTTTATGTATCTGTTGGGACAAATATGGCTGCTGCTGAAGATCATGTGAAGCTCCAGAAGCAACTTAATTGCTTTTGTCCCGAGAAAGATTTGTTAAAGACAACATACATTTTTGATTTGCAGAAAGTTAATCACAACTTATTTACCAAAATCAATTTGATTAAGTCACTTTTTAAACAGTACACTCTCTCAAATATAATTGTTTATTATTATTATTATTATTATTATTATATTAACTTAAATATCTTCTGGTTGTGGACTGTGGACAAGCATATTTTAGATGTTACAGAAATTAAATGAAATTGTTGTAGGCCAAACATAAAATAAATGGAGCAAATAATCAGCAGATTAGTTAAGGATGAAAAGAAGGAACTAAGTTTACTGTTTGGATGTTGTGCCAGGTATGAAATGGCCAGAGTAATGTTTCTCGTTCCCTTTTTATAGTTTTCAGACATTTAGTTTCTACCCTCTACAAAAACAACGCAAGGAGTTGTGAGAAAGGCATTATTTAAGCCATGGTGACTTCACATGCATCCTACCCATCTCCCAGAAGCCCTTGCAGCAGCGATGGTCACAGCAGCTTTTACATGTTACCAGACGCAGTTGAACCTCAGTAAACAATTTGTGGCCATAGTATCGATTGCAGGTGGACAGGACTACAGAAGACCGCTCAGTCAGCGTCGGTCTAAAGTGGTGCTAAAGGAGTGCTTTTCCTTTCATATCTTAGTACCACACTCTTGCATGAGGGAAGGTATAGTCCTTCTTAATGGTCACTAGCCATTCTAAATATGGCAGGAAGATCACGCAGAACACATTATATTCATGGCTCTTGGTTTCTTTAACACCAGAAGTGACAGTAGATAAGTACACAGGATATGTGTTTTACATCACAAAGAGTAAATGTGAGCATGTAGCTTTACATCACGCTGTGTTCCATTCTCCTCATGGATCTGCAATCCAAAACTGGTCCAGATGACAATTTCTGACATGGAAATAATGTGTGTGACATCAGTTTACTGAATAGTCTGTTTATCCTGGCTCTGAAAAGTGCCCGCAGCCCTTTTTATCACATGACTGTCTAAAATCTAAAAGTATGTATACCGTGCAGATGCTCTGTTCACCACGAGACAGCCGTATTCCATTTTTCAGTATTTCTTTGTGCCTTTTTTTCTTTCCTTTTCACTTTACATTCTGAGATTACACATGTTTTGTCCCTTTTTATTTGAATCATATCAAGTCAAGAGTGTGAAATCTGTTGAGTCATAGGATGTGATGTGTAATAATCCACTGTGACTGCCAGTGGGACGTGTTCAACTAAAGCTTTGGGCCACATGCACTGAGCTGCAGCTGCAGGGTTCATCTCACTTCATAGGGAATGCATACAAAGCTGACTTCCTGTTCTCCAGCACAATGAACATGATCGTGTTCTTTATCATCAAGGCACAACATGCTGAGGCCAATCCACCCACTGCACCTGAAACCTTTTCTAGCCTTCAATCTGCATGGCCTTGCCTACAAATACGTATGTGGACAAAAATGATGTAGTTCCCATGTAGTTCCCATGTAGTTTCCATGCGCATGCTTACAGCAGGTACACAGTGGCTTCGCTTTACTGAATAGCATGATGTTGTCACATGTCAACGGTGCTGACTCCTCTGCTCAATAATCTGGTTTAAACCAATGTTTGCCATTACTTTCAGCAGTATGACATTGTATCAAAATGTGTTTTTCTTTGACTCACACATCAGTATTAGCTGATAGATGGAGAACAATGTGAATCTAGAAAGGCATAATCTTAAAGTCATTAGGACACAGGGCTGCTGTTGCACTCCTTGTCCACCAGATAGCGCTGCAAAATATCCTACTTGCACATATCCAGGTCGCAATTATTCAAGGAAACTTTATAAAATATTTATCTAAAAGTGTCCACATTTCAGTTGCCTCCATCTGCAAATGGAGATCGCTCATATCATCTGATCATCAGATGTTGGTGTTCTGTTTGAGGCTGCAAAACCAGGAACAAGCAAATGTGTTATTGAAATATCAACATATGTTTAAAGGAATTTGCCAAACATTGGATCTTTGGAATTCATCAAATATCCTTTTGCAAATGTTCAAAAGAAAAATGTATTCCTAACATTTGGAATTCTTAATAACAGGAGATTCATATACACACTTCAAAGGAAATGTTGAATTCCTCTATATCATTTAGAAAGTGTTGACAGGTGTTTAACTGTAACATGTCAAACTCTTTACATATTTGGTCACCTAATTGTAAGGGATCCATAATGTTGGTGTAAAATGAATATTGGTCGATGAGTTATTGTATAGATATCAGTATTTCCTTCTAATTCCAGTATTAGCCTTGCTCTGAGTAACTAAGAAGACCATAAGGTGAGGCTGAAAGCCCCAGAACATTTCAAGTTGACCAATGTTTTGTCAAACTGCTCCTTTGTCTTTATTGAACCCTCAAACTTAATGATATGGTTGGAAAAACAACTGAAACTGTAGTAATTGCCCCCAACCCCCTCCCGAACACTTTGGGAGCCTGTTAACATGATAATGTAGCACCCCCCCAAACCGCTGAACTTCTTAACATGTTGAAGTTCGCCCCATTGTCAGATTTCTGCAGTCTTTGGTAACAGACAGTATACAAATAGTTTGAGTCTAGTGTTGAATTGTTACTTTGTAAAGTTTCTTTCTTTGTCAAAAAAATACATATTAAACACTTCATTGCCATATTCTGGAAAACAGACCTGATATTTGTCTTTCTTTTCACGTGATAATCCCAGGCTTCCATGATGTTACATGCTAAGCAGGGGTGTAATGTAAAAATGACATTTACTTGCAGTGGTGTGAAGTAGATTTACTCAAGTACTGTAATGCTACTTTATACTTTTACTGCACTACAATTCAGAGGTAAATGGTGTACTTTTACTCCACTACATTTGATTAATAATACCTGTCGTGGCTTCCTTCCTTGTCTTTCCATCAAGCCACTAGACGCCTTAAACAGACAGTTCTAACTCGTTTCTTTCCTTTAAATTACTCACAGTTTGAAGAGTTGCTTGGCCTCCGATGGTTTAGATGATGGCGCGATGTGTTTGCTCAAAATAAAATAACAAACATTTGCACATGCAACAAAGAAAATAGGCCTTTACAATATTCAAAAGAAATAAGCAAAACTCAAATAAAATAATTAGGTAACTTAGGTATTCATTCTTTCTTAATAATGCTTATATAACTCCATAACTTAAAGGGTACTTGTGCGATTTGTATGTGTACGTGTACGGTTAAAAACTGTTCCTCGACGGCGTCTCTGAAACGGGTTGCCCATCACTGTGGCTTTAGCGCAGGCGCCGTGGGAATTGTAGTCCTTTATAGTGCGTTAACTACAGACGTCACAATTACGTGGCCTTTCTTAGAAAATCAAAATACTGGCGCTAACAATACCTTTAACTACTTTACAGATTTGGAGTAATGATGTGAAATATAATCAAGTGTTAAATCAGACTTTAGTTCCACCTCGAGTACGTTCACAAGCTACCCTGCAGTATACAAAGTCATTCAAACTAGCTGCACCTTTACCAGCTTTGAGAACACTTTAATGATTAATAATAATTATAAAACATATTATATATATTATTATTATTCTGAAATGGACCAATCTGAAGAATGACTATTTTTACTTTTGGTACTTTAAGTATGTTTTGATGCCAATCCTTTTGTACTTTTACTTGAGTAACATTTTGAATGCTGGACTTTTACTTGCAACAGAGTATTCCTACACTCTGAAACTTCTACTTTTACTTAAGTACAGGATCTGAGTACTTCTCCGACCTCTGTTTACTTGTCTATTTTGGGGTATTTTTTACTTGAATTTTTTATTTCTTTCCACTTTATAATTCTACTCGACTTAATTTTAAGGCACATATTGTACTTTTTACTCCATTACAATTATACGACAGCTTTGGCATATTGTTACTTTTCCGATTTAGACAAAAATTACAATATGTAAATTGGAAAAACTATTGAAATATATAATTTTAGGTTTGGCTACCCAAGAATATATATATATATATATAAATATATATATATATAATTATTATATAGTAACATCATTCACTAATCATGAACATTAGTTTAATGTTTACTGGCTGTAACAAAAGGCATGTGAACATTATTGAATTACAATTCAAATGTGGTAATATAATATGTAGGCCTACATATGAATCTGAACATACTATATCAACTTAACACAAAAACTAAGGCAATTTGTGTTTGGTAGATGATTTCTATGTTGTAATAATGCTTTTTGGCAATACATCTTATACTGTTGGAAAGCCTGTCTATTTACCTTTCCAATGGTACTACATTTGTGAGGAACAAGCATTTGTGGGATGAGCAGCAGAGCTGGCTATGTGGGGTGCGCCCATGAAAAATGTGACAAATC
>NW_011350488.1:0-19262 GCF_000735185.1 Notothenia coriiceps
AATATTAAATGAAGGTACAGTTTATTTGAATACATTATTGTTTACAGACGTGGGTAGCATGTGACAACATCCGGAACTCCACCGGAAACCAAAATGCCGTGAAGTATTTCCAGTATTTTTAAAGTATGAATTACAGCGTTTAGAATGTGTTAAATGAAAAGTGATGAAAGAGAATATGAGGAGAAAAGGCATGTGGAAGTAAGCAATTCATGTAAAATGTCGGAATCCTCCGTATAACGCAATATCGGACTCAGAAGAACGAGGGGGGAGTCCCTTACGTCACTACAGCTCCCAGAGAAGAGGAGCGAACAGCCAGCAAGCGGGAAGTACAAGACTTGTGTGCTCTTCTTCACGGCCGCCATTGCGAGAGGGAGCTGCAGCTTTTCTCTCCTCACCTGAACAATATTCTGCTTGTAACACTACCGCGCCTTTTTTAATTAAAGTCTCCCATTTGAATCTTCTCAGAGACTCCATTTAGTCTCATTTTTAAAGCTTCTCTCCTGGACGCGAGAATAACGAACATAGTTAACAGTATTAAAGACACAACTGCTGACAATTCATCAGAAGTTGACAGATCAACCACAGTGTGAACCAAAGGTCATTCTTAGCTTTCTGACGATCAATATAGCAGTAACCTATTCAAAGCTGCACTGCTCAGATCTAAATTGACCTTTTGGTCCTACATCAATTATGCTGAGCGTTATCAAACTACTCTGTACTGCAACAATGTGTTTACAAAATAGACATTTATACAAAAGCAATACAAAACCACATTTTATGGACACAAACATGTTGACCCTTGGCTCTTTAATATAGAATTCAAACATTTGTTCAATAAAACTGATTGAGACTTTAAAAGGTGGCGTCCATATTAGTGAATTAGTGGGCCTGCTCATCACCGACACCTTTAGCCATTAGTTAAAACGGCTGCATCCCATGTATACCATCATGCATTTTGTTAATAGAGGAAGATATGAAGACAACTGTTGAGAAATGAACCGTTCATATTTCTTAAACGTAGTGTTTTAAATGTACCATATAACCCATTAGTTCCTGGGTCAAAATCCAACATTTGTCTCACTTAACTTTGAGGTAGTAAGGTCGTTATTGGTCGAGAATATCGCTGTATCTGTATAATTTTAAATGGAAATGAACAAAGTCAGGTTGATGCATGATGCTTTTTTACATTTTATTACCAACATACATTATTGAGCATTACATATGTTACATGTTGACTTTAGCTGATGTCGTTGAAGGCTAAAATAGTGGACCTAAGATATTGGATGATTTCTAAGGACTCACCTTTTTCTTTTTCGTGTGGAATCTAGACTCTGCTATACACTTGTCTCAATCTCTCAATGTGTGAATTGCACTCAGCTTGAAGGTACATTGTGTTCAGGTGAGCCCGGCTGAGTCTGACTGTTGAGAGAATTCTGCTCTCCTGTCATCAGCCTCTCATCGAACATCATCAACAGAAAGATTAACACAATTGCTCTTTTGACCCCGTAGCTCTCCATCTTATCTGACCGTTGTTAACTCGGTGTCTTTTAGCGAGGCCATTTAGATAAAGGTCCAAAGGCTTAAAAGATTAACAAGCCACTTTAACATGTTTATCTGTGGCCTCAGAGAAAGACGTATCAGGTCTTTAACACTCTCTGAAGCTCATTTATTCAATGTATACTTCTGTGTGTATCTGGGGCTTCAAGGTGAATTTAAGTCAGAGTTGTGGACTAAAAGTGTGCTTTGTTATACAGTACAATAAAAGTAAAAAATGTTCTTTTGTATAGATTGTATACTAACATTAGTGGAAATGTACCTGCAAAAGTAGACCAGTGGTTTCTAATCTGGGGTCTAGGACCTTATCGAGGTCACAGGATGATGGAAAGTTGGTCATATTTTTTATTATGATCCATTTATTACGTGAAATCCTAAATTACATTACATCTACCTGGTCATAAAAATCCCCAAAATTAAGAAAATGGTGGGAATTAACCCCAAAAGCTAATATACAGGGTTTGCGACCCCTTAAATATTAAAATAAGCGGGAAAAACATTAAATTAGCAATAAAAAGTAACGTGAAGGATATCAGAAACTGTATAAGACCATGAAGCAATAGTGACAGTCTGTAGAGTATAATGGTTCCCCCAACTGGACTTGTACACCTACATCATTACGTATTCCTGCTTATTCTAGCATTTTTTCTTGCACAATTATGTCAATTGAACTATTTTTGATAATTGTCTATTGTGTATTGTATGTTGCATTGACAGTAAAGCCTTTCAATCCTGAACCAAATAGTAAACCGATCATCAATGACCTTAAATATTTCACACAAAAGTCCTTTTAAGCAGTATCAAACAATGAGGCTAAGGACAAACGTCAAGGTTCATAAAGAAACTGATGAGTAGAGGAGTAGATGATGACTCACCTGCCTTCAGAAGATGGACATCTAGCACCTCAGTAGTCTAACCTGGCAGCCTCCTTTAGAGCAGCGTCCCATCCAGCAGAGGACCATCCACTGAGCAGTGGTGATGGAGGGAGTAAAACAGGTGATTCTGAGAAAGCACGTCTAATTCCAGCTGCACAGAAACCCCAGCAGCAGAAAAGCAATCCAAAAGGTTTGTGTGCTGGGAGTTTAAATGTCCTTACAGGAGAAAACGTTTGGAAAACACCCGTTGAAGCGGTGGAAGAAGCCTGAAGAAGCGGGTGCAAACTTTACCTGGGATACTGTTGAACTTAATCTGAGATCAGTGTTTGGGGTAAGGGGGGTCAGTGGGGAGGAGAGGGAAGCTGAGGGGAGGGACGGCATAGGAATCTGAGGACTAGAGAGAGAGGGGAGAGAGATGATGGAGGCAATTGGGGGAAAAACCAAAGAGAAATGCTGCCTGCAGACACGTTTTAAACGGGGGAAAGGAATGTGTCGTACAAAGAGAGGCTCTCACACGGGATGAATGTCAAGCCTTCTGAGCAAAATCTGTCATTAACACCTGCGAGGTGCCAAACGGTGATAACATGTCTTTGGTGGACAATTTGGAGGAAACACTGTGGCTTTTATCTTTGAGGAATGGCGCTTGAATACCACATTCTTCATAATATTTCAATCAAGCAGCATTTTAAAACAACTGGTGATCATATTTATATAAGTGGACCGTCTTGATAAGTCTCTAGCAGGTTCACAGTGGACTTTCTGCCTTTGGATCAGGCCTTGATTGTGTGAGCAAGAGTTCAATAAGTGCATTTAGGGCAGCTTTAGGGCACACTACTGAGCACTCACAACTTACCAAAGTAGTACAGTCTGACTCTGGGGCATTTATGGACAAAACCCAGAAACACACACACCTTGCTTTTCAAAGCTCGGTGGTAGGTAGAGTTACAGAATTAACATCAGTCACTTTGGAGACTGTGTACCCCCTTTTTTTTTTAATTAGGACCAGCCTCATTTACAGGGTTATACAAGAACCTTATTTCCATAGATGGTTGGGGAGATAGCGAGGGGAAATCTCACGTGGATCCACACTGATAGGGTCTGGGAAGGAGAAGGCAGTCAGTCAGGTCTTTGTTGAGGAGGACAGTGAAAGTAACTAGAGAGGCAGGGAGCAAGATGTCTGAAAGGCTCCAGGTACCGAGGGCAGGACCCAGGCCCCCATTAAGCAGAACCCAGGCTCTCTGTGGAGGCTTCTTTTATACCTCCCACGTCTTGTTGAGTCAATGGACACATACTTTAAACCGAGCTGTGAAAGAGAACGTCTCACAAAGAACCGGTACAGGTGACCTACTGGGCCGGGGGAGGCTTCCCGATGTGTGTTTTTAAGGATGTCGAGGATGGAGAAGTGAGGAGGATCGAGATTTACTGATACATCTGATTTGTTTTCCATTCACTGACACTCACAACAACTCATTAGGAACAGAAAACACGATCGGAAATTATAATGCTTTTTTTTTCTTCTCGATTCCTTGATAGCAACCGATCCGGGGACTTTTCCCTTGATGGAAAGGCCCCGCCCCTTTTTGGGCGAAATATCTGCTGTAATTTGACTGCCGCTAAATACCAAATTCTGAGGTTTTTGGCAATAACATCAAAAAATGAAGAAAACCGTGCATTTCTTTTATCTCCAAGGAGCCGAAATGCGGTGGTCAGTCAGGCGACAACTACTCAATGTCATTGGAGATCGATAATTGGCATTGACACATGTTGAAGCTAAAAACAAACGGGGATCGAAGTCCTTTCAGTCTGCCTGAGGATGAATGGCAAGCACAGAAACTGGGATTTCCTCGGCTTGTCAGTCTTTTATATTTCAATGGAGCATTTATGCTATTTTCACTAACATTATAATGAAGCTGTGATACAATGTTTCCCACAGAAGTAAGGAGCGATCGGGTCCCATTGACTACCTTTTCGTCCTCTCTGTAGACGGCTCGGGCCACAGATCTTTTACTGGGCTATATAAATAAACATTGATCGATTGATTGATTGATTGATTGATTGATTGATCGATTGATTGACTGTCCTTTTTTCTAAGTAAACATTAAGATAAATCCTAACTTTAAACCTTTTTTTGTCTGAAAAGCATCTTCCAGCCAATTGTTCTGGTTCATCAGCCCATCATCTCTCAATAAGGATGATACTGTATATCTGACATTTGAGGGTGGCCATTCTGAAAAACTCCTTTGCTTTTGGACGTGGTAATTTAACTCCTAGTACGACTGTTTTAAGCATCTCCGCCTCGATGTCACAGAGACTCTGGTTCTCTTGTTGGTTGTTGAATGGGACGATGCATCATGCTTCTCTATCCCTGGAGAAGAGGCTACATCAAAACACCAACAGCAAGTGTGTCGTCATGGTGGTGTTATATAAAATCACTGTCCTCCCCAGAAATGGGAGTGGCTGAGAGCATCAGTTTTAGCGTCCGATGCCAGTGGGCCGTTCAGCTCATAACACCTTTACATTTGTTGTGAAGACACAGAAAGAGAAATTGTGATGGAAACTTCTGAAGCAATGGAGAAAAAACTCAGAGAGACACGGAGAGAGCAGGAACTCTGATGGCAAACACTGTCGTGGTGTTTTAATCCGTTTCTATATTTAATGGCCACTTTTCTCTATCGGGGTTGTGGGTTATGACGCGCCTCTCTTTAGCTGTGTCCCATTGTAATCCCATATATAGACATGCACGTCATACCCGACACCCGACAGCGCACATTTCACAGCAAATAAGTGAGACTTAAATAGGGTTGCAAAGGGGCGGAAAGTTTCTGGTAAATTTCCGGAAAGTTTCCATGGGAAGTTAAGCTGGGAAATTAAGCTGGGGAATTTTTGAAATATTCGATGCAAAATTAAACAAAAAATGACATTTCAACAGATTTTTAAAATAAGTAGAACAGAACAAGTTTTAATTATTTTATTGAACAATTATTTGTTTCATTGAAGAACGAAAACAGGAATGTTGAGTTAAATGTTACTCATCCCCCCCAACCTCCCATCCAAAAATCCCCACAAAGTTCAATTCAAAATGTTAAATGAAAAGAGCCCTTCTCCCTCCAAAAAGTCCCATTAAACATGCGCATCTTCTTTCAAGCGATCCTCTGCATTTTGGCTAAAGCCTTTCAGTCAACGGGCTCTCCCTGGGCCTCATCAACATCACACTCTGAGTATTCCTCTTCAGTGTCACTGTCCAGCCTTGTTGAGGATGGTTCTGTGTCCGGCTCAGAGAACCTTAGGTTTGCCCGAATGCCAACCAGTTTTTCCACTCTCACATTTGTGAGCCTGAACCTTTGTGTGGTCTCAATAGCCATGCAGTAAGCAGTGTGCTATGGCATGGATATTCAAGTATACTTGAATGGCATCTGTTTGTTTTAGTCAAGATTATGCTAAAATATACTTTCCCCAACTACGTTTAAGTTCCCGAAGAGCCAACCTTCCATTTAGAAAATTCCCAGTTTATTCCCATTAATTCCCGTTAAATTTCCCGTGGAAAGTTTCCATTTTTAAAAATTCCCGGAATTTTGCAACCCTAGACTTAAATGAACATCTTTTAAAGCATAGTGTGACTCACAAACATTAATTGTTAAGAGTTTACTTTAAAGCCTTATATATTATATTATATAAGACGAACATTCAAACCATAATGATGGAAGGAAAATGGCTCCAACAAACACTGGTGTTTTATTTGGAGCTTCGGCCGAACGAGACATGTGCTGTGTAGCCAAACCAATTCTGAATGGGAAGATCTCTACCCCAGACCCCTGTATTTAGCTAGTTCTGAGAGAATAATCAGCATTTTTGCATAAGAAGATAAAGCACTATAATATAACACCTCCATCAGCTGACCCCAACAGGCAGGAATAGAGAGACAAAACACTGAGAGCTGCCTTTCAAGGCCACAGGCCTGTGCTCAGTGAGGTCTGTACAAACTGATAAACCGGGTCAAAGTTATGGGCCTAGGAAAATATTTCCCCAACAGAAATGACATCAAAGATTTGTGAGCAGCAGGAGGTTAACGTGTGGGAACAGGGTCAAAGTATCCAGCATCTGGAGAGTCCATGAAGCCTGACCTTCACAAAGAAGGTCTTGGACTGGATACCCGCTCTGAAATCTGTTCGGCGGTCACCCAATCCGAGGAGTGGGCCACTCTAATTCAACCCTGGTGCCCAGCGGTTGGCTCTGCCCTGCCCTCCTCTCCTAGCTTTCCATTCACAATGCTGACCCTCCTTCACGTAACCCAACCCTTCTTACCCCAATGACTCCTTCACCTCGGCACACAAAAGGCTCCGTTCAGCCCCCAGTGCCCCCAATCCCACTTCATAATGCAATGGGGCAGATCAAGGGCAGATCAGAATACAGACGGGACCTGTTTATGCAGCAAGGTGCGATCTATACAATGCATCCGTCCCATAGTCTGACCTCGATGATCGGCTAAGGAAACAGCTGTGACTTTTGAGGAAGGCTCTCTCTTAGGCCTTAATGGTCACTAAGAAATCCACACGTTGAGACGAATGGATTGTATTTGTTAAAAGTTCACTTAAATCTGTACACTTTTCTAGAAATTCAATATCCAATGTGGGTGATTTCTTTGCCACAAAACAAGACGTGCTAGTGCCAGCGGCTCTGAGAGACTTTACTTAGACACAACAAGATTCAAAGATTTATTGTCACACACAACTACGGTTTAGTTATGCGATGAATGAAAACACTTAGATCACAGGTTCCTCAACAGTGCAATTACAACACAAACATTTGGTAAATGCTAATGTCTGCTAGCAAGTATTAACAATGCTAACATCTATCTTAATGTAGCGTGTGCGCCTGTGTACACTTCATGGTTTTGCAAAAATTATGACGGAGACTTGGAGGACGTTTATGCGATGAGATTTGGTCACAACCCAAAGTTTCTGACACATACTTTACATTTTTCTTGCTGTTTCTGTATAGTAAATGTATCATTATTAAAGGTGGGGTAGGTAAGTTTGAGAAACCGGCTCGAGATACACTTTTTGTTATATTCCATGGAATGCTCTTAACATCCCGATAGCAATGAATATCTGAAGTGCTTTGAAAAAAAATCCACAGTGGAAGCCGTGGTGCTGTAAAAAGCACGACCAATCATCTGAGCCGGCTAAAGTAACTGGATGGCCTACCTGCCTGTCAGCCTTCCATCTGTGCACAAACTTATCTCGTGACCTCATTGGTCATGTGCGCGTTCGTGTGTGTTGGAGGAGGGGCTCTGTAAGGAAGGGGCAGATTTTTTCCGGCTGTGTATTTTCAAATTCTAGCGCCCTCGAGCTGGTTTCTCCAAAATGACCTACCCCACCTTTAAGTGTTATTATTTAAGTGAACTAAAGTAGTTGCTAATGCTCATATTTTGAAGGCAGCTTTGGGCACGAGGTGATGAGGTATTAATTGGAGACAGGTGGAGGAGAACTTGGCGCATCAGAGGGCCAGCAAATGGGCAGCAAGGCCAAAATGTACTTTTGGATTATTGGAATGCAAAGAAATAAACTCTAAAAAGGATATTCTTGCCTGGACATTGGATAGTTCCAAGTTAAAATTTGTAATCTGGTGATTGAGCAGCAGTTGTATTTTCTCTTTCATTTATTCTTGATGTTATCGCCATAAGGACTCTTCCAGTCTTTGCGAGCCCTCGAGTTCAGCATTCAGCTTTCAGCATTCACACACATTCGAACAGAGGCAATACGCCTTAGGGAAACTAACATTCACACACACTCAAATACATTCACACACTATTGGTTATGCTATCGTGGTCATTAAAAGATTAAACTTAAAGGGCATTTTCATTATCCAAAACCAGATAACATCTTAAAATGCTTTTTTTCTGGACAACATCTTAATCAGGTCCTTGATACAATCTCAGAAACATGTGAAAAAAAACACCTTCCTTAGCTCCTAAGCCCTGAGAGGAGGGTCCTGCTGGTGATGGAGTGGAGGTGGTGGGTGGGTGGCAAAGATATCGCACACAGGATTATAGAGTCATGCTGCTGGAGGGGGAGGGGGAAAATAGAGGGAATGCCCCAGAAACACGACTCCGCCTGACACGTATGGAATGGACTCTTTGACGCTCAAATATAAAACGCGGCTGCCAGAAAGAGAGAAGATCTGCAGGATCCCCATCTTCTCCGCGGCCAAGCATTGAGGCTGTGAAACTGAGCGCTGCATGCTGGACACATGCACTTTCTGCCCGTAACACGAGTGACGCCCCCCCCCGGACCTTTATCTCTCCATCAGGACTCAGGAAGTGCTTCAGAACATGCTGGTGCAGCGATGCTACAGCGTGTAAAACACAGCTCTCACATAAGGTGCTTTTAAAGGTTTTGTGAGTAATTACATCTAACGGGATAATTAGGATCCAAAGAAAAGGTAACGGTATTCCCTTACAGTTACATAAAGAAAACAGATACCTGCATAGCAATCAGGCTTACACTGTTAGCTAAAAACTGAAGAGTATCTAGTGTTTGTTGTGAAGGGACAGATGTTATCTCCTCTCTGTAAGCTGTTCTGATGTACCTACTGCCTGAGTCTGGTTTATGGTTTTCACTTTCTTTGGTTCATTTGTTCTGTTTGTAATTCAGCAGGTGAACCTATATGTTCATACAATCCAGAACTGGTGCCTGATTGTGAACCTAGAGAAAGTCTATAGATAGATCGAAAGACGATCACAAGAAAGAACAAAATACACAGTAAAATATGCTAGCTAAAAGGCTAATGCCTCAATGAAAGCAACAAGTAAGACTAGCTTCAGTGGCTATGCTCATCCAAGTCATACAAGATCAACTTTATTTATGGCGCTAGGTTGCCAATTGTACTTTAAAACTGAACAAAGTATTCATTTATGGGGAAATAGTCAAATGCATCAGGGTAGCCTATGTTACTTGTGTGACAGTCAGACGGTGAGTTCGTACTTTCCAGTGGTGGATGCTGTTAGCAAACGCTAGGCTAAATGCCACTGAATTATAGAAGCTAACATGTACCCCCACGTCACTCTGGAGAACAGGTAAACGTTGGAGAAATCGTGCTTCAATTCAATCTGACTTTGTAAGATTAAGAGCAACATGAACACAGCTCCAGTCTGCCGTTGTTGTTATGTACTCTGACGTCTTGATGTGGATCCAACAGGGCTCTGATTGGTGGAAAAGCAAACTGGATTTGTATTTCAAATTTCAATTTCAAAATGTCAATAAAAGCCTTGAATTCTATTTAGTTTTTAAAACTAATGCCGAAACAAACTAGAACTGGCACAAAAAGCACAGAACACATGTTTACTGGAAAAGCGGTAACGAAATGCTAAAAAAAAAAAAAAGAAGATGCATTTGATATCGTTAATTTAAAGCAAATCCTGCGAGTAAAGCTGACTCACGCTGTCCTGAGGGAGCTTGCCTACCAGTAAGACCAGTGAAACCATCTGATTTATTATCATTTATTTCTTAAAGAGAGCTGAAAGCAGCGATACAGGTGTAGAAATGGCAACATGATCTCAAGAAAGAAAGAAACAAGACCATTAAATATATATCAGGATAAACATTAAAGAAAGGACAGAAAAGCAAACGTTAACATAACTTTATGTTAACGTTTGCTTTTCTGTCCTTTCTTTAATGTTTATCCTGATATATATTTAATGGTCTTGTTTCTTTCTTTCTTGAGATCATGTTGCCATTTCTANAACAAGACCTGAGTACTTCTACTTTTACTCAAGTACAAGATCTGAGTACTTCTACTTTTACTCAAGTACAAGATCTGAGTACTTCTACTTTTACTCAAGTACAAGATCTGAGTACTTCTACTTTTACTCAAGTGCAAGATCTGAGTACTTCTACTTTTACTCAAGTACAAGACCTGAGTACTTCTACTTTTACTCAAGTGTAAGACCTGAGTACTTCTACTTTTACTCAAGAACAAGATCTTAGTACTTTTACTCAAGTGCAAGATCTGAGTACTTCTACTTTTACTCAAGTGTAAGACCTGAGTACTTCTACTTTTACTCAAGTGCAAGATCTGAGTACTTCTACTTTTACTCAAGTACAAGACCTGAGTACTTCTACTTTTACTCAAGTACAAGATCTGAGTACTTCTCAAACCTCTGGTAATCTGTTACAAATACTAGTTAACTAAAAAAATCTGACCTAATCTGAGTATCAAAACATGAATTCTGATTCTGATTCTGAAAGAAATATAACATGATGACTTACTTCTGATTGCCTAACTTCCTTTAACCGTTTTGAAGTCGTACCAATAGCAATATTGCTCTTCTGTCCAAAATACATTAAGATTTCATATTTAGAAAGCCCTCCTCTGCACTTTAATAATTCCTCGTCCTCTTTACGGACTGCATCCCCTTTAACCGCAACCTTACTTTTCAATGAATCACTCAAATGTAAAACAATACACTTGTTCAGAAATAAGGACAAAAATTACACAATTATTTAACTTGGATATATTTAAACACAACTGAATCCGGTGGCTTTTATGTTTTGTAGCTTCAACCTTTTTTAAAGTGTGTTTTCTGTTCATGAAAGCTCATTTAAAATGTTCCTTGCCCTAAAAGTTGTGCTAAAGGCAACCACTTGTGCCCTTTGTCCTCAAAACATTTAGATATAATCAGAATCAGAATACCTTTATTTGTAAATGTACAACAGCATATAAAGTGAGAAGAGTAGACCTACAAAAAAAACTAAGTATGCACACGTTATTTATAATAAAATAACTCAATAAGTAAGAAAAACAAATGGCAGATTTGGTGATATTGGTATAAAAAAGTAGCAGTATATTTATTTTTTGTTATTTAAAAGTGCCCATAATTGCTGGTGCTCTTTATGGGCTGCATTCCACTTAACCTGGGCAGAATGTGGAGGGATCTGTGGAGGAAGGTGTAGTCTCTGACTGAGGGAAACTAACCTTTGGGAGACAAAGCCCCCAGTCTCTCACTACTCAATGAGGCCTTTGTGCGAGGAATTCTCTGATTGGAAAAGTGATACAGAAGGTAGCAGAAGGCTGATGTTTCCCTCTTTTTTATATATATATTTATATGTATACGCCTACGTACTTTGTCAATTGAGAGATGGATTTGTGTCCTGACGTCACTGGATCTCTCGGTTAGGAATCGTCGTACTGATTTACGGTTAAGAGAAAGTGCTCTTTTTACCAAATTCCCAAATACAAGGACAATTATAAGACATAATGGACATGTGTGAAATGGGACTCCCTGATCTGAAGCTTAAGAATAGGACCCAGAAAGTGAACTAAAAGTATTTACAATATATATTAATAACAGAACATGTATTATACAGAAGAAATAACAAGCTAAAAACAACTACTACTAACCAAACACCCTAAAACTAATCTAATCCCAACTGCTAAATGGTCCCATTTCATTGGTTTAAATCTAATTGATACAGATACGTAACAAAGGGTAAATAATATTTTGAATTAAATGGACTTCAGAGTGACTTGTTTAAAAGTCCAAAGCCATCCCTGTTCCTGTTAGTGTTTACTTCCTGTCTGTCTTCTTCTGTTGATTTTTCTGACGTTTTGAAGGAATATTTAAGAAAGTATTCCCCGTTTATTTTTCTAACGGAGATGTTTGTTGTTCACTTCTGGAATCGACCAATCACAATCGAGTATTCAACTAAGCTGTATAATAAATTAGGTCAACAACTGCAGCCGTAATCCCTTTTTAAAGACAGCTAAAGACATTTTATTGTGTTGTCTATGTTTGTCATACAAAGAATTTGAAATAAATAAGTTGTAAAGTAGGTCAATAAAAAAATATATATCTGGATTATTATCCTTATTTTTTATTTACCTACTTTGCAACTTATTTTTTTAGATTGTTTATGTTCGCACCACCAGATACCAAAGCAAATTCCATGTATGTGTAAACTTGATTCTGATTCTTCTGATCAATCGTATTCATTTTGCACGTGAAGATTCAAGATGTATTTTGGTATTTAGAACATACTGTACGAGCCATCATACTTGGCCAAAACTACCTAAAGACCTTTTGGACCAAATCACATCGTTCAGTTCCACTTTTCCCATAAACCTGTTCTACATATTTGCGGTCTCGGTGGTTCGGATCCAGGATCTCTGTGTAGGTCTAAAGTTAGGGATCACCCAGAATGCAGCTGGGTGTCGGACACGCTCTGTAAGCGGGGAACTCACTGCTATCCCCTTTCCTATAGGAGGGTAAACACATCTGACTTTGAGTAACTATAAACGCAACTCAAAGCAGTTTGATACCGACCGATATACCTCAATAAACTAGACGATATGAAGATTGAGGGTACATAGATAAAATAAGATAAGAGGTACTTTAGTGATGCCAAATTGGGAAATGTGTCCGTTGCAGCAGCATAGATGGATAGATAGATAGATAGATAGATGGATAGATAGATAGATGGATAGATGGATAGATGGATAGATAGATAGATAGATAGATGGATAGATAGATGGATGGATAGATGGTTAGATAGATGGATGGATGGATAGATAGATGGATGGATGGATAGATAGATAGATAGATGGATGGATAGAAAGATAAATGGATGGATGGATAGATAGATAGATAGATAGATAGATAGATGGATAGATAGATGGATAGATGGATGGATGGATAGATAGATGGATGGATAGATAGATAGATAGATAGATGGATGGATAGATAGATAGATGGATGGATAGATGGATGGATAGATAGATAGATGGATGGATAGATAGATAGATAAATGGATAGATAGATGGATGGATGGACGGACTGACGGACTGGTAGGTACTAGGTAGGTAGATAGAACAAGGCAATCTACATAAGATAAATTAAGACATTCGAAATTAATAATATAAAAAATATTTCTGAAATAGCATTAAAAGTTGAAAGAAATATATATACGTGGATGTGGAAAAATATACATGTGGAAATGCAACTATGTAGAACTATATGTAGAAATTAAAGAGTAGAAATAAACAATGCTAGAATTTAAACATCTCAAAGCAGAATTAAAACAGCATTAAAAAGTAGAAAATATACAGTAGTAGACCGTGAAAATAAAAGACTCTGACACTACTCTGATAATAAAGCTCTATTGAAGGGCTTTAGACACAAATTAAAGCAGGATATTATTTACGTAAGGGGTTCAGTAAAACAGAAATATGAAGGAAGGAACATGATGGCTAGACAGGAAGGATTAGTGGCGAGCAAAGACTGAAAAGAGAGGTCTAGATGGAGAAAGAAGAAATGTGAGAGCGTCCAGTAGAATAAGTAGAGGGGAACAGTGGAAATCCAGCGCCACTGTGGGAGGGAAGAGAGTAAATCGACATTCTAACTTTTTAAGCAGGTCATCTTTCAACGGGAGGAATTAGAGAAACACCTAAAGAAAAGTCAGCTAAGATCTTGGCTAGATAACCAATCTGAACCCTGTGGCTCTCGCTGCTAATTTGCCGTCCATTACAGAAGAATGCTGGATTTGATATTTGGAAAGCTGACTTGAGATCACCTTGCAGCTTTATTTGCTTCCATTATAGCATGCTTACCACCTTTTTTAAATGAAGCCTTTTAGCTCAATGGCCGCTCTCAGAATGGCACTTTTTGTACCGAGGAGAATTCCCAGGGTGGATGGCGAGGGTTTTGCCAGAAACTCCGGGCCAGGGGGATCGGCTTTGTCGGGGACTTTTTGGGGAGGGAAGGGAAATTGCTTTGATTAGCCCAGCTGTTACAGTAGCTTTGAAAGCACAGGCCTTTTCTCCTGGATTTTATTTAATCGTTCCTGGGTCCTTATCTCGAACACACATTCCCCCGAGGTGACTGAGAGCTTTCTCACGGCTAGCAGGAGGCAGAGAACTCACTGAGGTTTAAGATGTGTTTCTCTGCCTGTTGACCGCACAGGGTTCCTTTTCCTTTACCGGTTATTACTCTATGATCATTTTTCAATTTTCTTACGAGGCAAACACCAGGAAGACATACAATAGTTTTTGTTGGCAAATTGGAAAGAGAAGACGCAACAATGGCTGATAGAAAGATACCTTAATGTTGCCTCTGCTTCCTGTTTGCTCGACAAAAGATGTTCTTCCACTCAAAGGCCTCCATCTCACCAGGAAGTATGCACAGTAACTTTCCCTGGGTTAGGGTTATTGTTTGGGTTAGGGTTAGTCCAGACAGGGGCCCTGTTGCATATCACCCTCCTCTACATTATCATAGTGGCTGATTAAAAGCCTTACAGTGAACCAATATCAACCTCTAAAGCTCAGGGACTCGTGTTTCTTATGGACAAGACTCCACCGCATCACCATCCCTAAACTAAAAGCGGTCCTATGTTGGCGTGATGACGTTTAGTAGTTCATACAGTCAGTTTGCAAACCCTGTTTTTATGACACAGAAGCTTCGGACAAGTAAAAGGCTAATGTTGGGCTATAAAGCAACTACAGCACGGTCACATGACTTCACGTCACCACCGCTAAGCTAAAGGTGGCTAATGTTGGGCTATAAAGGAACTACAGCACGGTCACATGACTTCACGTCACCACCGCTAAGCTAAAGGTGGCTAATGTTGGGCGTGATGACATTTAGTCGTCTCATTTAGACACTTTAATTCACCAGTGGGGTATTTACTGACGTATGTTGTAGAACAATATGTTAAAATCTCTTCAGCTTGTGTTAACTACAGACCTTATTTCAGGCTAACAACCAAAAACACAGTCAAAGAATCATTGACTTCCGAAAAGATAACAGGAAGTGGTAAAACAGTGAGTAATTTCCAAGGTTTAGGACTCAAAACAATATAGTATATACCGCCAACTTCTAAGGAAACCACATTTTGCATTGCCTCATTTATTCGCTCAGATCTAGTGGTGTAAACGCGCCCTAATTTACTTAGTTGGCTTTAAATGACTACAGTAGCCACGCATGGCCTGTTAGCTGACAGTGTATTTACATACTAACCATATGTACCTAACGCTAACCATGTATCTCACCTACTTTTAAATCCAGCTTTCTTCATATCAACCCAAATACAGAACCCTTCAGTGATCTTTCTCACATGCTTCCTCCCAGGTACCACGTCCTCGTATCAAAGTACGGTCGGTTGGCCCCGCTGGCGGAGGTGGACCTGAGCCCCCGCAGCACCATGGTGGACGTTCGCTGGGGGGAAAAAGTGGAGGCCATGAGTCTCCATTTGGAGCAGACGGTGGCTGAACTTAGGAAGCACATCCGGGCTCTCTTACAGCTTCCCCACCACGGCATCCGGCTCTTCTACATCAATCGGGAGATGTGTTCGGTGTTGGGACCCGAGGAGTTAAAGTGCGGCACTCGGGCTCTTCATTCCTACCGGATTCAAGACGGGGACGAAATTCTAGTCGTGCCGAAAGTCAAAAGTCGCAGCAGCAGCTCCTCAGGTCTTTGAGTCGAGAAGTCCTCCGGTACTTTAGGAACCTCCAATGAACACTTACTGGATACTAAGGAGATTAATGTCAATCTTGAATGTAAAGATGTTTGCTGTCCAGAACAAATCTATACGATAGAAGTATTTGCACATAGGTGCTCCGCATTCACAAAGCTTAAGACGCTGTGCTTTCGTGGCTTGAGGTAACGATGCAGCTTAACATCTAATTTTTAAAAATGTTATGCAAATTCGGACCGGTTTCATAGTCCTCCGGAAATAGTTGTACCAGTTAAACGCACATTAATCTAAAACTATTTTATAATAGGGTTGTTTTTGTTATTAAACGTAAGATGTTAGGTTGCAAAAAAGTTCTCCCTTGCTTGCCACATGCATGGGACTTGGTAGTGTTGATATAACTGTTAAACTGTTTTAAAATTGGTTGAGGAAGAATAAATTAAGCACACAATGCAAGCTGCTGTTTGCATTATGTAGTTACACTGTTCATTGTGTTTTCAAAATGCCTACGCTGACCTTCCTGCACCATACTCAGCAGCTTCTAGATGTTTTCTCTTAGGCCTGTTTGCTTTAATCTGTGAGCAGTGCATCTTTGGAGAGTACAGTTCTGGCAATATACTCCTTAGAAGACAACACAATAACCAACATTGAACTTATATCACACAACCAAGCTGACACAAACACAGATAAGTTATGTAGGCAAACAAAAGGAAAAGTTATTATGTTTTATTTACGTTAGACTCAAAGAGGCTTTTTTTGTTTGAGCAGATTTACTCCTGAGCGTATTCTTCCCCAGGACGGGAAGCTGTCTCTGCTTCTTCCCGTTACTTGGATCACTTTCTCTTTCCACATCCAATCCAACTTTATTTATATAGCACATTAAAAACAACAGTGTTGACATAAAGTGCTCCACATCAATACATATATAAAAAGCAGCATAAATACATTTAGACAAAAAAACAAATGTAAAAGCACGAGGGAATAAAACCATACTTGTAGCCACAGACTGAAACACCCTCGTACACGATGTAACAACATTTAAAAACACAACAAAATAGAAAACCCCAATTTAGAAAACAGACTGATACGTGTTATACGTGGTCTGCAAAAGCACGGGAGAACAAGAAGGTCTTTAAACACATGACTCTTGATCGTGGTGGCTACATACCCTGTGATATTTACCCACAATGCAGTGTGTTGGGGATAACGTGCAACACAGTCAGTACGCACTAGGAGATAAGTTTAAAGTGAGTTAGGGGGCGAGGACGTAGGAAAGGAAGGAGCGTTGATGCTCGAGTTACTGCAGGTCTTGAATGGAGGAACTCTCTCGCCTGTAGAGTGAAACGCTGAGGCCCGGTCTGCAGGGAAACCTCACACCAGCCGCTGTGTCACCTACACTTCCGCTGCGTTTGGGTTCGAAAGGGTTCAGCTAGCAGACCCCCGCCCCTCACCCATTCACCCCGATCTCTCCTTTACATCCGTCTGGGAAAAACCCGACACCTCCGAGTGTCTGCAGTTTCACAAGAGGTCGGGAACTTCTGCATGGGCTCACTTCACTGTGGATGGTTTCCAATCAAAGAATAGACAGAAGAAGGGATTCCCACCTCCTGATAAGTGATAGGTTGTCCACTGCAGCTCATAACCAGAACTTAAGAATCATGTGAAGTGGAGGAAGGAGGATTTTCTTTGATTACATTTCAACCAGACAATGAAAAATCTTCTGATATACCTTTTTTAATTGATATAATCACATGGAAATTCTTATTTTTTACGTAATTATAGTGGTTTTCACCCTTAAAAGGAGCACCATCTGGATGCTTCTCGTTGTGCGTTTTGCCGTATTTCATTTGGAAGGAAGTGAGTACAGATTTGAGAGACGTTAATGGACTCGCTGTATTGTTTCAGGAGTTGAGCTATCAGCGTTCTCATTAACATAATCAGTGTTTTGTTGCCAATACATTTTAAATGACTGACTAGCTAATTGTATATTTTTTATAAACAAATGACAATGGGCTGAATGAACACTTTAACCTGCAATAAGCATGGTAAAGTGTGTATCCACAGTTAGGTAGCTTCCTATAAAAACCAGCATTCATTGAACCAAAAGGTTGGAAAACCTCAACAAAACATATTTCGTTTTAATGTAAGAGTCTCCAATAACTTAGTTTCCTCTTGTAGCCCGAAGACAGGCATGTCATTTACATCGGTGACTCTAAAACTAAACGAAAATAAGTTTTGTTGATGTTTTCCCGCCATTTGTTCAATGAATGCTGGGTTTTATAGGAAGCTACCTGACTCTGGATACACACTATACCAGGGGTGTCGAACTCATTTTCATCTCGGGCCACATTCGCATTATGGTTGCACTCAAAGAGCCTGTTGTAACTTTAAGACTATATAAATGTACATATTTAATATATATAAAATAATGTATTATATTACATTATTGCCTCTGCATTGGATTATTATCGGATAGGGTAATAACTTCATAATTAACTACGTCAGAAAGCAGAAGTCTAGGGCAAATAATTGGTCTCGTTTGCAATTGGTATTTACATGAGTCAAGTCGAGTTGCGCGTTTGTCAAAATACTCTAATCGGTTTGATAAGAAAATCTGAGAAATCAGACATTATATTAGAAACAATACAACCATAAATTACTTCCCCTTTTCTCTCCCCTTCTCGTTGAAAAGTTTATACTGTTAAAGGGGTATTAGGTTGCTGACAAAGTGACTTTACTGGTGTAAAATTTAATTTGTATGGTTCTTGGTACGGTTGGGTGGTGGCCTGTGTTATAGTGAATTCTTTGTTTAGGGGGGTAAACGAGAGGCTACATCGTGGTTAATATTATATCATATAAATGTTTAAACCTAGAAAGGGTCAATGGCTGATGAGTTTGTATAAACAGACTTTTCTATAAACTAGAGCTACGTTAGGGATTGAGGAGGTGTGAGTTATATTTTTTTTTTTCTTTTACCGGTATGCTTAATGCATATGTATGAAAAACTATTAACAACACCAGTGTGTTTACCTGTTACCCAACTAAATTGTGACGTTTGGACGTTATTCGACCATAATCACCGTCCCCCACAGTTTTGAAGTTCCGGCCCCCGGTTTAGGCCCGGGCGCCTGAGTACAATACACCGGGGTAGTTCTCGACGGTTTCTTATATTATACAAACAATATGCCTAATAGTACCGCTAAATGTCTTTTCGTGTAACGGTATTTGATGGTACAGGGTGTTACGTAGAGTTGAATGTTAAAAAAAGAGTCTTAAACTGTAAAAAAAGAGTCTTAAACTAAAAAAAAAGTTTTACCAAGTGAAAAATAAAATCGAAAGAAAATTTTTAGTAAAACCTGCAAGAGTGACT
>NW_011350489.1:0-3862 GCF_000735185.1 Notothenia coriiceps
TCAATGACGTCAATGACGTCACGGATTGTGATTGGCTGTACGGTCATTTACCCACGCTGTCTAGAGTATAGAGGGTTTTTTTTATCATTACATTACATTGCATTTAGCTGACGCTTAAGTGCATTCGACCAACAAGATAAAAACTAGAGTATAGAGCATGTGTCTCAGACTCCAGGCCCAGACGTGCCAGACCAGGCCCGCGAGACAGTTTCTCATGGCCCCTTTTGTTGATATCATGTAATAGTGTTAATCTGGCCCACGCGTTTGCGCTTTTATATTTCAATTTTATTTTTCCCGCTGCTGCTGCTGGCAGGGAACTGCTGCGCGGAGTTCCCTCGCCCCTCCCCCCTCCGAGGGAACTGCGCCACACGTCAATCAAATGCGCGCAGCGGAATCAATCCAGAGTGATCCAAAAGTGACACAGAGTGGAAGCAAAATATATCGCCATGTCTTCATCAGAACTTTCAGGGAAAAGAAAAATCGATGATGACCACAGAACATTTCAGGAGAAGTGGGAGACTGAATATTTTTTTGTTGAGTACAGGGGAAACGCAACGTGCCTTATATGCACAGAGAAAATCGCTGTATACAAGGAGTATAACGTCAAACGTCACTACTCAACTAAACATGCAGAGTATGCAAAATACCTGGGAGATGAGAGAGAGAAAAAAGTCACAGAGCTAAAAAAAATTCTATGGAAGCAACAAAATCTCTTCAAGAAAGGAAGCAATGAGGCTGATTTAGCAGTCGAAGCTAGCTATGTGGTGAGTGAGATGATTGCTAGGGCGGGAAAGCCGTTTACGGAAGGCGAGTTTGCAAAAAAATGCATGTTGCAGGCTGCAAGTATAGTCTGTCCGGAAAAGAAGGGTCAGTTCAACAACATCAGCCTGTCAGCTAACACAGTGGCAGAGCGCATTTCTGACTTATCAAGTGACATATATGATCAGCTGTGCGACAAAGCCAAACTTTTCCGTGCATACTCTGTGGCTCTTGATGAGAGCACAGACATCACTGACACCGCTCAGCTCGCAATGTATGTCCGTGGTGTTGATGACAATTTTGAAGTGACAGAGGAGTTGCTTACAGTGAAACCAATGCATGGCCAGACCACCGCTCAGGAGATATTTCAGCAACTGTGTGATGCCATTGCGGATATCGGTCTGCCATGGAAGAGGTTTGTTGGAATTACGACGGACGGAGCGCCATCAATGACAGGGAGAAAAAACGGGCTGGTGGCACTTGTTCAAAGAAAACTGGAGGAGGAGGGTGTGGAGGAGGCTATTGCTCTGCACTGCATTATCCATCAGCAGGCCCTTTGCAGCAAATGCTTGAAGTTTGACAATGTGATGTCTGTCGTTGTGAAATGCATCAACCATATCAGATCCAGGGGCTTAAAGCACCGCCAGTTCCGTGCTTTTTTGGAGGAAATTGAGTCAGAATATGAGGATGTGCTCTACTTCACAGAGGTACGTTGGCTCAGCAGGGGAAACGTCCTGAAGAGGTTTTTTGAGTTGAGAACAGAACTGAAAGTATTCATGCTGGAGAAGGGTGGGATGGCTGTTCCCGAGCTGAGTGATCCCAAATGGCTCATGGACTTAGCTTTTCTTGTTGACATCACGCAGGAGCTGAATGCTCTGAATAAGAAGTTGCAGGGCCAGGGCCAGCTTGTTAGTGCAGCATATGACAATGTCAGAGCATTCTCTACAAAACTGATGTTATGGAAAGCCCAGCTCCCTCAGAAAAACCTCTGCCATTTCCCAGCATGCAAGGCTCTCATGGACAGGGGCACAGCATTCAGTGGTGAGAAGTATATTGATGCCATTGTGAAGCTACAGGAGGAATTCGATCAGCGGTTTGCAGACTTCAAGACACACAGAGCCACTTTCCAAATGTTTGCAGACCCCTTCTCCTTTGATGTGGAAAATGCCCCTGGTGTGCTTCAAATGGAGCTCATCGACCTGCAGTGCAATTCTGAGCTCAAAGCCAAGTTCAGGGAAGTGAATGGGAAAGCAGACAAGCTTGGACAGTTCATGAGAGAATTGCCCCCTCCTTCCCTGAGATTTCCAGGATGTTCAAGCGGACCATGTGCCTTTTTGGGAGCACATATATGTGTGAACAGCTCTTCTCCACCATGAACTTCAATAAGTCAAAGTACAGGTCCAGACTTACTGATGCACATCTTCAAGCCATACTGAGGGTTTCAACTGCTTCCTCCCTCAAACCAAATGTGGCTCAGCTGTGTGAGAGGAAGCGCTGCCAGGTCTCTACCAGCAAGGAGTAGGCAAGAAAGAGCAACTGTACATAGTTATGTTGTGAAGAACAGTTCATGTTAAGAAGATGTTGAAGAACTGTTAGTTGTATTTTTTAATAAATGTTTTGCGGAATACTTGAAGCGGCCCAGACTTGCCCAGACTCTACGTCCAGCGGCCCCCAGGTAAATTGAGTCTGAGACCCCTGATTTACATGCTTACAAACCTATAAAACACACAAAAGGATAAGGAAAACCCCAAAAGCATAATGGGGCCTCTTTAAGTCTCTCTCAGCCCCCTCCGACAATGCAACATACAATATACTTAACATTAAAGACATAAAATACTGCAATATACAAATTGTCCAATACAGCAGAACCCCTGTGTGTGTTTCAGTATTGACATTTTTTTTGTTTACATTTAATAGATGTCTCAAAGTATAAAGTTAATATATTCACTGCAATGTTCAATGCTTATTTCCTTTATGCTAATATACTGCTCAGGGAATACAGATAGAACATTAAGTTTGGAAGGTATTGCACTCTGTGTACTGTGATTAATGAGTAAACAAGTACAGCGTCTGTTGCTACATCATCCAATCAGTATGCAGAACGGCTCAGAACAATATTAAATCTAACCACCTTAAATGAGTTTCATCTACAATGGAGCAGGGACTTGAGAGAGTTGCATCTGTGGAGCAAAAGAGGTTAAAGGGGTAGTTTGGATATAATAACACAAACAAACAAACTGTTAAATTCATGTTTTTGTCAATGGAATCTGGTGGCTTTGACGAGAGCAAATATAGCGGTTAACTTCCTGGTCATAAAATGGATGTCTTACGGCAAAGTAAATAAGGGGAATATGATAAATATAGCTCATAAAACTGATATTGATATTTTTTTTGGTGGGCCTTTCTATAAGTGTTTTAAAGAGGATAGATTATGCTAATTTCAGGTTCATATTTGTATTGTGTGCCTCTACTGTGACATGTTGACAAGCTTTAATGTTTAAAAACGTCTGACATGAGGACCTAGTCTGCTCTGATTGGTTATATGGCCGTCTCTGAAATGTCAGGAATGTCCCGCCCCTTGTTCAATCACGTACAATGTATTGGAGCGCTGACCAATTGGAGCTTGAATGATGCATAGTTATGTCAATATGTGTCCAATGGAGGTGTGTTAAACAGGGGCGGAGTATGTGGGAGAGAAACTCCCTCTGGCTGGAACTTAGGGATTTCAGCCTTCGCAGACAATTTACACTTACAAAAACCTACAAACAAACTACAGGAAATAGAAAACAATAGGATATAAGGGCCCTTTAACCTGTTAAGCCCGGACACCTTGCAAGAAACAGCGTCTGAGGGCTTCTTAACATTTAACAAACTATGAATGTGTCACCCCCACTTAACGGGAAAAACTCAGCTACCTGACGATATGAACCATTTTTACCGAAACAAAACACAAGTCTAACGCCGAGCCTCTGAATGAGCACTAAGCGAAAGAGTGCTAACGCACTTAGCACATAACTCACAATATAAATATTTTATACTTCATCTGTTCTGCACAAACAGGATATCATATGAAAGCTGAGATTCCACAGATGGTATAAGTATC
>NW_011350490.1:0-2257 GCF_000735185.1 Notothenia coriiceps
TAGTAGATTTAAACTAGAGGGCTATCACTATGGGCAGCAACGCTGTAAATATTGACAAATAAATCCAGCAAAATGGCACAAAAAACTGGTAGTGGCCTGGCTGGGTGTATAATTCCCGGCCTGACTTACGGTACGTCCACAAAGCAGCTTTAAAAAAATCTTCCAACGCTTCCAACGCTTCTCTGCCCATTGACTTTGAATGGGGGTGACGTCACTTTGCCTCGCTTTTCGCTGAACTGCATTGTGGGGAAGCAAAGCGAAGATTTCCAGGATTTTCAGGATTTTCAGGATTCAAAAGTTGAGCAATGTTCAACTTTTGAAGCTGAGCTGGAAGTGTCAGCCAATCAAATCCTGTTTATGCAAATCTGACAGTACAAGCGCTAGCCAATCAAACCGCGTGCAAGCTGGGAGAGCCAGACCGCTGTTCATTTCCTCATATTCCAAACGAGAAATTACGGTAGCAAATCACCCGGTTCTTTACGACCAGAACTATTTACCGGGATACAAACCGGAGGAACCAGGCATGGAGGGAGGTGGCAGAGACAGTGAGTGAAACTGGTAGGTTTTTTCGCCTGTTTGGGGAGTTTATATATATATATATTGCTCGCATAAAATCCCCGGGGTTTTTTGCTTTGTTTGTCGGGGGCGGGAGATTCATGTGATTGGTTGTTGGTCGCAAAAAATCCCCAAGCTCTCAGACACGCCCAGCTCCAAGATTTTCAAGATTTTTTTTAAGCTGCTGTGTGGACGTAACGTTACTGTCCCAGTCCGGCCCTGGTAGTTGATGAGGATGGCTGCGTGTGCAGGTGGAGACTCCGGACCTCGGTCCCCGCCCAATCTGATTCAGCCAGCTCTACCCTTTCGTTGACATGTTATGCACAAAACAACCTCTAGATGTCACTGTGGTTTGAACAGAAAGCCCTTCAGCTAGCTTCCACTGAGAAAGTTGGCATGCTAAAAATCACCGCTGAATAAATCACTCTTTTTGGTCAACTTTTGTAAGGTAACTAGGGATGGGTACCGAGAACCGCTACTAAGTCAATACCGGTACCTGATTGGACGGTATCGGTATACCGTTAAGCCGCTGGACAAACAGTGCTGCTATCGGTATATGTGTTACTTCTACTTCCTTAGTTTAACTTTAAACCATTCTGGTTGGTTGGGAACCCTCATCCCGTGTGATGTATCCGGTTTGAGACCCCTCTGATTGGCCACTGTAAATGCCACTCGTTATCTCTCTCAACAGCGCTCTTATTATTCTTTTTATTACTCAATTAGTTGCTTTCAAAGGGGGTAACACAAGCAACTTAATGAAGCATTTGCAAACGAGACACTCATTGAATCTAAAACGGTGCTAGCGATACTGCTAGTGCTAATAATGCTAATAGTGCTAGCGGGCTTCAGCCGCGCCGTGTGTAAATGTGACCTGAGCGAAGGCTCGCAGGCAGGTTAACTGCTGCGCACGGGTAATATGTTTTGTTTACCTGAGTGCAGTCTTGCAGGCACATCGCCTTGTCTTTTTTTAGTTTATTAACACTGACAGTGTATTAATGTGAGCTCCTACACCTATAATAATTTGGCCTTTCATTGAATGCTTTATAGACCATGCAGTTAAACTTACAGATGTCATTGTGAATTGGAAAACTGCATTTAAATGTTGTTAAAGGTCAACGTTTCAATGTATGGTTCAGCAATTGATGGTCGTTTACTAGGAATTGACATATTTTAAACTCAAATACTTTGTTCTATGTTTAAACCTTCAGACACATTTTGACGTGTTTCAGTTCAGCACATCATTTATTTTGTGATGATTTAAAAGTACAATCCAGAATAATATACGTACTCGCCTTTATCTTTTTGGCCATCTTAGCCTTTTTACCAATTTCTTCATATCACAGTTTTGCATGATGTCACTGTAGGACAATATTTTAAGGATCTCTTGTCGAGCTAGGTTGTTAGTTTGAAATGTCTGGATGAAGATGTAAATGATTTACAAATGTTAAAAAAAATAAAAAAAATGCCTCTTTTCATCCTCTGTCTGAGGGAAAATCCCAACAAGCGAGCCAGGCCCCTTTAAGTTATTTTATTTATTTGTGTCTGCTTCTGAGAAGCTAATGTATAAGTTATACAGTTATTTCTGCAAGAAAATAACAATACAATTACTGTTTAATCTTCACATCTTGTATTCATGTCTATAATTTTGAGCACCAAATTATTGAAAAGTATCGATAAGAGTATCGAAAAATACCGATACCGA
>NW_011350490.1:2302-3454 GCF_000735185.1 Notothenia coriiceps
GTCACTGTACAAGGCCCACACAATGTTCCCAGCGATAGATTCTCTGGAGTACGAGGCTACAGTGGTCCAGTATGTGAGAAACTGTCTGGATGCACAGGATGTCAGACGATTTACCAATGTTCGCAAAAACGTAAAGAAACATGCCACTTCGTAGTCCCTCTGTCGGAGGACCCGCACTTGCACACAACGAAGGAACACGGCCAGGCCCCTTGCATAGCTTGAGTGTGTAGAATATGATATTGTGATCTAGGCATGAATCCTGAAAAGCCCAATATCAGTCCAAACCTCGCCGTTATACCCGCTGTAGTTCTGCAAGAAAAAACAATACACATAATTATCTGTTAATCTCACATCTGTATTCATACGTTTTTTTAGTTTATTAACACCAAGTTATTGAAAAGTATCGATAAGAGTATCGAAAAATACCGATAACGATAAGCAGTACCGGTACCGGTATCGATAAAATCCTAACGATACCCATCTCTAAAAGTAACCATATCAATGTTGACATATTTTAGTGTCAGAGCACTAACTGAACATATTTAGATAACTTGATGCACAATTTTTTTTTAACAAGGGTGTAATTATTTTTTGGAAAATATGCTCAACCAACTGGTCGATTTGGCCTTTTATGGTAAACTACCAATATGACTTTTTTCAGAGTTTCAGAGATGTTTTCCAATAAAATATGATAATATTACTAGTACTGCCTTATGAGTCCCAGAGTGAAAGAGTGATAATAATTGATATAGCACCTTTCATGCATGGCATTCAGCCCAAAGTTGCACACAGTTAGGCCAACACAGGATATAGATATTTTTTCTGTTAGGCCAGTGGTTTCTTGTTAGGCCAATTCAGCATATACAGTAAGATGAGCAAGTATTTTTTTTATTATGAAAAACACTTTACATTACTTTTTTCCATTTATTTATTTTTACAATTATCATTTAATATCTTTTATGAATATATCTGGTTGTATATATTGCTCATTTTCCATAAAAGAAAATGTTGTGTTCTATTTGAGTTTGATGCGTAGAAATACTGTACTGTATGATGATTTTTGAAAATGCACTTTTACCATAAAAGGCCTGCTCGACCAGTTGGTAGCGACTCATAAAAACAAAACTGCCAGTCAAAAAAATAAAAATGGTT
>NW_011350491.1:0-4661 GCF_000735185.1 Notothenia coriiceps
TTATAACTAAAAACATAAAAGCCACAATAAATAAATCACAATTATTGTAGTTATTTTTACCTCCCGTATTGCTTTCAACCCACCAGCTTTTATGGTGTTGTTACGTCACTAACTGTAAGCTTGTCGCATACAGTCTATGGTCACTCAGAGTAACCTACAGTTAATTTAGCTGCTGGAGAAGAAAGATCAGGGGGGGAGGGGGGGAGAGAGCTGTAGTTGATGGGCCATTAGTTGTGTAAATACACAGCTGAGAGCTGCCGTTTCATTCAGACCGTTTAAAAAACGGTAACAACGGACTATTTTTCTTAGCGGATGCATGTCAATTTAAATCAATACATAAAACTATTTTTTAAACCAATAACAACATTTTCTAAATCCACAAAAGCATTTAAATTAATATTGGGCGTCATGTCGTTAATTTGTTGAGAATGTGGCCATGTAATAAGCGGGATAATTTGCAGCGACTTGTTCCTGATGGGGAAAATAACACCCTTCATCCAGATGAGGATCCCTCCGCTACACTTTGGGATCCTGATCGACCGACGAAGCTCCATTAAAATATACATATTTTTGGTGAATTACTGAGTTTAGGCACGTTAATAACGTTTTAATGAAGTTGAATACAGTATATTCATATGTGTCAGTGATTTCATGTCAATTCGGCAAACATAAACATAAATGATCGTGGTGAAGATGATGATTAAATTAGGATTACAAATCGAGAGCCGGGCTGCATTTCATCCCGTTCGTTTTTTTCCAATAACAAAATAATTTTGTTAAATAACAACATGGTGATGTTTTGTAAATGATTACATGTCTCTTATTTAGCACAGTAGTATGATATCCGTGACACATGGATCTTAACAAAGTTCCGCTGTTCATCCAGCATACTGTATCTCACTTTATTTCACATGAGCTCCAGTGTGGAACCCCACTGCACCCCCTGCTGGATCAATGATCCATTGCAGCTGGCTTCATTATAATTACATTTATCTATCACGGGGGCTGTCTCAAGTCAAGCTGGAGGTTTTCCCTTGAGCGAGGGCAGATCACGTACCAATCACGGCCCTCGCGTTTCAAATTGTATGAAATGAATCGCTACATCTGTACCTATTATTTTGCAGGCTTCTGTTGACCCTTTTGAGTAGAGGCCATGTAGCTCAGGGTACCTACTGCTAACACTGAAAACATGATACAGCAATTCAGTTTGATAGATAGAAGTTTTTAGAAGATGTTGTTTCCATAGCAATAACAACTTCCTGTCAACAGCGTAAACTCGCCTTCAAAATAAAAGCATCTAAATAAAACAGGAAGTTAACCTAAATTACATTTAAGACATTTAAACAACTGCAACGAAAGTAACAAAAACAATATAATATCCTTTTCAGTTTCACAGAACACAAATTGAGTTATTTACAACTGACGTTGTAGTGCGACAGACACACTCCTACACATGCTGAGCTACAGTGCACATAATGTTTAGCTGGCTCTACTTGTCTCTCTCAGGCCTGGCCAGTAAACTTCAGAGGCAGATCTGTTTGTTTACAGCAACAGCCCAAGTAGGCTACAAACGTTTGTAAACAGACGACCCTGGGAACAGGTATGGTAGAGCCAGTACAGTTCGTTTCTGGTTGACACTGCATGTTAGTTGTCACCTTTGTTTATATGTTTCATGGCCAGTGTTATCGTATTAAAGATGCCTATTAGGAAAGCAGAATACATATAAAGACGGAGAAAGTAAAGAATAAAGTGTATGTTTAAATGTTAGCGCCCCCTGAAGAGGCACAAACTCTTACGTTGACACTGGAGTTTCAATACATTCTAAATCATCAGTAAAGTCTACGACCATATTTCGGAGGGACATGCTACACCAGTAAACAATACTGAGTGGATGAAGACGTTCATTATGAATGACCAAAAAACAACTGGGGAAACTCGCACAGGCTAACGTTATAGGCTACCATCTCTAAAATCATGGTTCGGCTCCTTCTTGGCAAACAGCGACAAAATACAGTGACTGTAGCCCCGTTCTTGACTCACATGTAGCTAACGTTATCATGCAGTATTTTAGTGTTAATTGTTCTTGTCTTCATGTGGCTTATCCAAAATATGAAGCCCTGCGCAAATTAGCACAACTTAATTGAAGAGTAACAAATCTTTAAGCAAAGCAGCATTTATCCAACGTTTTTTCATTAAAGTAAATTACGTTACCTGTTGACTGGTGAGCTGGAGTGTAGTCTGCTGGAATAACCTCTCAACCACATACACATTTTTGACTTTATTCTCGTAATGTTACGACTTTATTCTCGTAATTATGACTTTATTCTTGTAATGTTACGACTTTATTCTCGTAATTATGACTTTATTCTCATAATGTTACGACTTTATTCTCTAAATCTCTCAGGTTTTTTTTTGTTAGTGCGGCCCTAATACTCCGTCATACAAAAGTGAGTGAAAAGTGCAATATTTCTATATGATATTTAGCAATAGTATAAAGTAGCAAGACGTTTTTAGGAGGTGTGTGGATGAGGAAAATAATAGAAAAACCTTGAAGGTCTTATTATTACCACAATGCTTTGTGGTAGCACAGAGAGCAAGGGATGAAGTCGATAGAAAGTGATTTCAAACTATACAATGCCATAATCCCCCTCTTTACCATTACACACAAGAACTAAAAGCATACAATTCTGACCTCTTGTGGCTGAGCAAGAAGGAAATCATTTAGATAGCAATTTCCAGATAAAAAATGTTTGTCACATGCTGGCATTTCAGTTGATAAAGGCATTAAAAAAAAGAGTGTAACGTGTGTCATGCCAACCAGTCACCCCCATGACGTCCATAAGGGAATTCAAAGTCTGGGCTTGACCTCGCTGGTGACATCATTGTTCAATAGAGGCTCTGACAGCGATGAGCATCAGAAGCACATTGAAGGTGCAGAGGAAAAGGTTTGTGCCAGTGTGTGTGTGTGTGTTCAGAAAGAGACATCGTGATCAAGTGGAGGTGGATATTCGTACTCCATTCACTCTTGTGTGAGTGTGTGTGTGGCTTTGACCTTGGCCTGCAGACGTTTTGTGTTGGAGTGCTCTTCTGGCTGTATTATGTTCCCTGTTCTGCTCCCGGAAAAAAATATCTTTCACAAGTTTCAGGGACATTGACTATAGCTTCTGACTCACAACCACGTCTCTAAGCCTGGTGTTACCATGCCAACCTGAAGGCCAATACCACTGAGGAAGAACTGCATTGACACGGAGATGTGTGTCTATTGGGGTGCTTGTCTTGAGTTTCCTCTGTAGTGTATTCATTAATTGAGGTAATGCATGTCTCTGAATGCAGCATAGAGACCACCTACAGTCAGTTGGAGATGTACTGTATATATTTCTAAAGGATAACCGTGTTTTGTAAGTCTAGTTTACATATATATGGAGGATTCTATACTAATTTAACTGTAAAAGAAATGACAAACACAGCACATATATTACATGTATTATGGTAGTAGAACAATATATATATATATATACATATTTGACTTTATGTTCCCAGCCTATTAACATCCTCTTATATAAAAAGAGTGATACACATTGGACTACAACAGGGATGTTATGTTGTCTTTAGTTTTCCAACAAATGTATTGGAGGTGGGGCACATTTTTATGGATTTAATTTCAATATTAGTTTTTTTTTACTTCAAATGTTTTCCAAAATTCATGCTGGTTTCAGCAAATTGTGCATGACACCGGCAAAGTATGGGGTGGTGTGAGTGGAGAGGCCAAGGTCCATCTTTTTGTGTTAAAGAGGACATATTCTGCTGATGTTCATGTGTATATCAGTATGTAGTGTCTCTACTTTAAAGAGTCCTCTCCTGCTGATGTTCAGGTGTATATCATCATCATCATCATCATCATCATCATCATCATCATCATCATCATCATCATCATCATCATCATCATCATCATCATCTTTATTTAAAGAGACTCTTGTTCCACCATTACAAGACATATAACACTCAAATATAAATTTAAAAAGGCAGTTATACCAATGTTTCCACAGAGGTGACTGGTATCGTGCAGCACTGAGACACGGATTTGAAAGCAGCATAATGACAGAGTTATGAGAAACATTTAATCGACAGATGAATTTGTACATCAGATTTCTCAAAAGAGCATGGAACGTGTTGACTCGTGCATTACAGAACATTTCACTTGCACTGCACCACTTTGGTTTTCTAAGCAGTATACGCAAACAGTCATTATATGCAACCTGGAGCTTCCGGAGGCTCGCCTTCTTATACTTGACCCACAAGGGGGCAGTATAGAGAGGAGTACAATAAGCTCTAAAGAGGTTCACCTTAACCTTATCTGAACACCAAGAGAATCTTCTAGCCAACATGTTGGCTTGTATATATAAGACACGCCGCTGTCTATACATGTCATCATCATCAGCCATTTCATCTGTGATGATGTGTCCCAGATACTTAGTGTTACAGCAAACAGACAGCACCTGTCCTGATAGATAGAATGTTGGAAAACAAAGGTTCTTATCCCCTTTTGCTCTGCAGATCATTACAGCGCTCTTCTTAGCATTGTATTTAACGTCAAATTTGACTACATAATCAGAACAAACATTTAGCAACTGTTGAAAACCAGCACTGCTAGGAGAAACAAT
>NW_011350491.1:4702-8206 GCF_000735185.1 Notothenia coriiceps
CGACTGTGATATAACGACTGATTTGTTGTATATTGTCAGATTGTCAGTGAATAAACGGAGATCGCCTCGACTGTATGCTGGCTCGGGTCTCATCCATCAACAACATCAACACAACGCAGACACGCTTATCGACACCGGATACATGCACTCATTTCCCAGCAGCCTCACCTGTATTTGGTAGGAGGGAGCAGTGGTGAATGTGTTGCTTGTGTGCAGCAATGTGGCAGATCTCTGTGCTTGTTTCCCAGTTCCACACATGTAGTGCTCCCTCTGAACAGCCAGCCATCACATACCGGCCCTGCACACAGGAACAACATGTCAACACAGCCAACCATACTTTTAAATTCTTAAAGGCTTGTAAAGGGGAGAATGACACAACACATCCTGTATTTTCTCTGAAATGTATAACGACTCACCAGACAGCAGACAGATGTGAGAGGATTCTTCCAGGAGATTTCTCTGAGACATTGGCCCGCCTGCAGATCCCATAAACAAAGCCTCCCGTCGTTTGAAGTGCTTATCTGAAAGAATATACTGCACTTTATGGACAGATCAAGCACTACTCAATAGATACGACAGATGACTGGCTTCCAATTCGGTTCAGAATTGATTTGAAACTCCTTTTATTTGTTTTTAAAGCCCTAAATGGGCATGGCTCTGGCCTATATAGCCGAACTCCTACAGCGCTACACCCCAGCCAGAGCTTTAAGGTCTGCTGACCAGCTGCTGCTGATAGTGCCCAAGACCAGGCTCAAAACCCGAGGGCACCGAGCCTTCGCAGCAGCTGGCCCTAGGCTCTGGAACACTCTGCCCCTCCATGTGAGGTCGGCCCAGACCCTAGGGGGTTTTTAAATCTACTCTTAAAACTCACTTCTTCTCTCTGGCCTTTTAGTCAGAGCGGAGCACGACTCCTGACTTTTCCCTGTGTTTTTTATATATCTGTTGTAAGTTATTGTCTTTTATTGTGATTGTAGTAATGTGTTTTTATGTGATTGTAGTATTTATTACATTACACTTTGGCCCGACCAAAAATCGCTTTTAAATATGCTTTATAAATAAACTTTGATTTTGATTTGATGACATCAAGTCTTCTACAAGAACGGACAACTTTATTAATTATGTTGAGGATTTAGATCTGTTTTAAATTCACATGATCAAGTTAATCACTTATTTCAGTTTGAACTGCAGTTTCCTATAATTTAAATGCTCTTCTAAAAACATCCAATTATTTTGCATGTATTGCATCAATGTACCTAATTGTGTGTACTTTTTTGTGTATACTGTAGAAACATGACTCTCAGGTAACAGCTGTATTTCTGGGGGTAGACGTGTAACTCAGGTTGGTTAAATGGAGACTCACCACGCAGTCTGGAGTCCAAACGCAGCCGGTGATCCAGTCTTTGTGAGAGTGAGGGAGCGACTTAGAGAGGACAGCAGGAGACGAGCTCACGTCCCACACCATCAGAGCCTGAAACAAACAGTACTGAGTTATACCTGTTACCCCGACGCGTGTCTCTGTTACTCTGTCAAATGCATTTCTATATTTTAGGACAAAATCCTACATTTGACCAAATATGTCCTGACATTTATTTGTAAATCTAATCAACTTTCTTTAATGAACGAATTAAGATATTTCGATAATATGGGATCTGCCTCTTTTCGGTAGAGCTAACTTGACTGCAGTAAAACGTCAACAAATACAGATTGAAGGAAATCTTTTGTATATAAAGTACATTTTTAGAAATGTTTATCTTTTTTCAACAAATATAATTAAGACAAAATACAATAAATAATAAAAATAATAATGTTAGAAACTGCAAATGTGTAGAAATACTATATTAATATCAGATGGGAAGTTATGGAAGAAATAAAAAGATGCTGCTCAGCAAACAAATGAATGAATTTTGATCTATTGGTACCGGCCTAGTTACAACACTTAAACACAAACATAGTATTTTACCTGATCTTTTCCACCGGAGAGAAGCTGTCCACCATCAGGGCTGAACGCCAGACAGGTGACCCCCCCAATGTGGCCCCTCAGGACCTCATAAGGCTCAAAGTCAGACCAGTCAAAGGTCAGATTGCTCAACTTCCACAGAGCAATGGGAAAGCTTTCTAATTTTAGAAGGAAAGCAGAGCGGTAAATGACACACATCAGTTAAAAATATCATACAAAATGAAATAAATGTTAATAAATACATATCTAAAGTAGAAAATATATATATATATAAATAGAGTATCTATCTATAGAAAGCATTATAACATAAATTATTAGTCAAAGTCAACTTTATTGTCAATCTTTTTCAGTTTGTGTGTACAGACAGAAATCGAAATACCGTTTCCCACAATAACAAATATATATAAAAATATGTATATCGTATATATACACAATCAAAGACACATTTATAAATATGCACACATTAAGATAAAAGCACAACAATCAATATATGCAAAATAACAGAATAACAGTCACTTTAATATACTGTACCTGAAGATGTAGAAAACTTTTTTTTAATAACATTTAAGGGACAATTCTGTATAACACTATGTCATGTGTTGAAATACCTGAAGCTGTAGCCAGGCTAGTGGAGTTCTGTGTGAATGCCAGGATGCCGCCCGTTACACCAAACATTGACACCATTTCCAGGCCTTCCAGCAGCCCCTCCTCTGTCAGCTTTCTCTTCCAGACCCTCACACGTTTGTCACTTCCTCCCGACAGCAGCAGCTCAGGTTGGGTCTGCTCAGAGTCCAGAACGACCCACAGCAGGCACAGCACCGACACATCCAGGGACCCCGAGTCCCAGATCCTCTCTCCTAACATTCAGATAGAAACAGGAATGGTTTGTTTGTCGACCAGTTCAGCAAGTAAAGAAGGGAGTAAGTAAGTAAGTAAGTAATCAAGTAAGTAAGTAATCAAGTAAGTAAGTAAGTAAGTAATCAAGTAAGTAAGTAAGTAAGTAAGTAAGTAAGTAAGTAAGTAAGTAATCAAGTAAGTAAGTAAGTAAGTAATCAAGTAAGCAAGTAAGTAAGTAATCGAGTAAGTAAGTAAGTAAGTAATCAAGTAAGTAAGCAAGTAAGCAATCAAGTAAGTAAGAACGTTAGTAAGAAAGCAAGTAAGTAAGTAAGTAAGTAATTAAGTAAGGAAGTTGGTAAGTAAGTAAATAAGTAAGTGAGTAAGTAAGAAAGTAAGTTAGTAATTAAGTAAGTTAGTTAGTAAGTAAGTTAGTAAGTACGTTAGTAAGTCATCAAGTAAGTAATTAAGTAAGTGAGTAAGTAATTAAGTAAGTTAGTAATTAAGTAAGTTAGTAAGTAAGTTAGTAAGTCACCAAGTAAGTAAGTTAGTGAGTAAGTAAGTATGTTAGTAAGTTAGTAAGAAAATAAGTGAGTAAGTCAGTAAGTAAGTTAATAAGTAAGTGAGTACGTTCGTTAGTTAGTTAGTTAGTAAGTAATCAAGTAAGTAATATGTAAGTCAGTAAGTAATTAGAGAGAAGAAATGGTATTATG
>NW_011350491.1:8246-8490 GCF_000735185.1 Notothenia coriiceps
AAGTAAGTAAGTAATCAAGTAAGTAAGTAAGTAAGTAATCAAGTAAGTAAGTAAGTAAGCAAGTAAGTAAGTAATCAAGTAAGTAACCAAGTAAGTAAGTAATCAAGTAAGTAAGTAAGTAATCAAGTAAGCAAGTAAGCAATCAAGTAAGTAAGTTAGTAAGTAAGTTAGTAAGTACGTTAGTAAGTCATCAAGTAAGTAATTAAGTAAGTGAGTAAGTAATTAAGTAAGTAATTAAGTAAGT
>NW_011350492.1:0-3264 GCF_000735185.1 Notothenia coriiceps
GTTTATGATATCACTGCCCCGTCTAAGACACGAGTGGATCTGACTTTAATTACATTTGACTCGAGTGTTTCGTCAACTTAATGTGTTGAATAAAATAATACTTCTGCATACAGTATGTGACACTGTGAGTGTTGCACGGCCAGATACGGCTCAAGAAGCTGACTCAGATAAGGAAATATATGATACATGTGATATGCTGTGATATGAATGATAATGGGACACATCGACGTCTGCACTCAGTGCACTGTACGTAATGTTACATTGATCCGGTTACTTATGTTGTGACAGATATTCAAGTAAGCTTTCTTAACGATAATGTTATAATAGTGAGATTGCTCTGAAGATGGGAGGTGATATTCTATTAATGTTCACGTTCACACAGTCAGTGATTTTTGCCGGCCGTCTTTCCTGCAACGGCAGTTTTTCTGTATTTCCTTTCTCCTGTAATATTACTTGATCACTTTAAACTCCGCAAACTGAGCTCTGATTGGTCAGCAGGCGGTGCTTTCACTGAGTTGATCTCTTATCCTAGAACCTAACTTGCAGCCGTTCAGCATAAGTTACCATGGAGATCTAGCCCGCTAAGAAGTGAATCAGCGTCGTAGGACCGGAAACCCAGAGTTTTCCCTTAAGTTAGCTCGCTAAGCGAAAGTCCGGCTTCGTAGCAAAGGCCTCTGGTATGCAGTTCATTCAGATCTGAATCCCTCTCTTCCTTTACACATCCGGTCTTTATTCTTCATTCATTATTAATGGACGACAGAGGACTCTCTTGTCTGACCTCTGCAGCCTCCAGGGAGCATGCTGGGAACATCCTGTGTGCATGGCCAGAGTTACAGCTGATCTTCCTGTCACTGGTGTGTTATCCGGCAGGGAGAGGACACACACACACAAACACACAGCCATCCATGTCCTACAAACAAAAACAGTCCGGACAAGTCACCTATAGGGTCTTTAGCTTGTATACAGCACACGTTGCGCAGCATATGGAGGGCATCGACGTTAGAAGCCAAGCTTAATGTGACGCAATCAATACTTCCAATGCTGCACTGTCAAGGTTATATGGGAGGCACATGTGTTCAGTCAATGTGCGGGAAAACCAGAAATGGGCCCACTAATCAGAGTCTCATCATGATTCATCTTGTGAAATTGATTATCATTCATAAGTGAATAGAGAAAATATGTAGCGTGTGATGCTCGGCCATCTGTATGAAATCTATCAAATCTGAAAGAGGAGCGGAGGATGGGACAAAGACCTCTTTTTTTTCTCTTATGAGACATAATGAAGTTTTCTCAGGGGCTTACGGCATGTATCCAACACTGTCATGTGTGTAAAAACACATCCGTTCCAGTGTGTCAACCCGTGCTAATAGTCAGCAAACTCTGAAGCAGCCACGGGCTAACAACGTCAGCAAGTCAGCCATGAAGGATGATGGGGAAAGGGAAGAGGAATGTGGGGATGATGAGGCCGCTCCAACGTCAGAGACTGCGGTGCTGATGCAGAGGCTGGACAGCCACGGGGGGAGAACAGTCATCCAGTCAGCTTCTCCCCGGAGCATCCTCCCTCCATTCATCCCAATTATTCTCTGTCGTGAGGCTAGGAATCGAGTGTGAATCATAGGTAAAGGCTACAAAGGTAGTGTGACGTTAAAAGGGAGAGAGGGAGACGCAGATTTAGATCTGCTGCTGGCTTGATGATGTGATGACGCAGACACCCCCCCCTACTGCCTCTCTAATTCATGCTGAACGTGCTTGTCATTCAGATCCAAGGCTCTGCATGTGTCAAAGTCCTCTGCAGTGGGAGAGAAAAAGAGAGGTGGAAAAATCGAGAAAATGCTAGAATCAGAGGCTCTTTGTTATGCAAGTAAAGAGCTAATCATGTTCTTTTATGTTGACACTTACCATCATAGCACTGCCTAAAACAGCCAGGATGAGACCGCGGACACCGATTGATACTCCCTAACATTGGATTAATGACAGTTCCTAATGGCCCCATTAATAAATCATTACGAGCTGATGTGTGCCAACTACATCCGTCGGGGCAGGGTCACTGAGTTCGTCCCCACAGACGTGGTTCCTGCCCAGCAACCCCCCTGTCAGGACCCCGCCCTGCCCTGGCACGTTCTCCTCTACACTTTATCCTTCACCCAGTTCCCAGACACTCACAGTAGGCAGAAAGGGGCAAGGAAACAGGGAGGGGATGGTGGGGCCGGGGGCTGCACAGCCTCGTGACCCACTTCTAGTCACCCGAAGCCTGCCAAAAAGTTGGCCAGCCTGTAGCAGCGATGTAAATGATATGGACAAAAGCCAGGAGAGGAACTTGGAAAGATAAATAATTAAACCATTTAAAGCACCCTTAAAAAAAAGGTATAACAAACAATGATATGCGCAAATCTATTTTGTTTGTATTACTAACTATGTTAAAATGCACTAATGCAACAATGATACTCCTAGTAAGCAGTTAACATGCCTAATGCAGATTAATATTCCATTGATATTACCGTTAAAAAGCAGCTGTGCTTTCTACATTCCTTTTTGTGTTACAGTGGCATACTTGATCCACAATGTGAACACAGCCTGAATCTTTCATTTGGGTAACACTTTATTTTGATAGTCCATAGTTAATACTCTATAACTCATCAGTTGACATTTAGTAGCATGTCAACAGTGCATCTGTGGTTGCCATCCCTTATTTCCTTGATAAGTCTTCCAAGTACACTATGTTTATATGTTCTTGCTAACCAGTAGGTCCTCTCTATGAAGGAGAGCGTTTTTTTTAAGGTTTTCTCAGAACGATTCCCCCGCATACGCCAAACTTTTCTCTTGTATGTCTGCCATGCTCTCTCAATACTTTGAGTATGTAGTCCTGTTTGTGGATCAACATAATTCAGGCTGTGGTTGACCCTGGTATGCCTGTAGCCCTCCAGAGGCCTGTACTACGAAACCGGATTTTCGATCTTCGGGCTAACTTCAGGGAAAACTTGGGGTTTCCGGTCCTACGACGCTGGTTCTCTTTTTAGCGGGCTAGATCTCCATGGTAACTTATGCTGACCAATCAGAGCTCAGTGTGCGGAGTTTAAAGCGATCAAGTCATATTACAGGACAAAGGAAATACAGTTTAAACTGCCGTTGCAGGAAAGACGGCTGGCAAAAATCCTCGACTGTGTGAACGTGAAAATGAATAGAATATCACCTCCCATCTTCAGAGCAATCTGACTATTATAACATTAGTGTTAAGAAAGTTTACTTACATATCTGCCCCAACAT
>NW_011350493.1:0-5137 GCF_000735185.1 Notothenia coriiceps
CCTTTTTTGACATGGAGGGCTCAGGATTCCCAGACTCGGACAGAATCAGGGTGAGTTGATGATCATCCAAGTTTTTCAAAAGTTACATTTTCCACCACAAAAATACTCTGACATTTGTTATCCAGGGGGCCTCGCGGTCCCTTGGGAATTTCTGATCTTGTTCACATTTCATATTTGCATGGATCTGACTTGGTTTTCATTCAAATTGTTCAAATTATAATGAACATAATTCCAAAATCGGTAATTAAAGTTGAGTTTTTCCATGACATAATGCGTTTATGATTTGTTATCCAGGGTGGACGTGGCCTTCCAGGTCTGCCAGGGCCCCCCGGCCCCCCTGGGACTTCAGTGGCAATGGGACCCAACGGCCCGGTAGCTTTCGGACCTCCAGGATCGCCGGGACAGGACGGAGTTCCCGGAATACCGGTGAGGAGCAGGAGGCTCTTTCTTCTCTAAAGAGATTCATATTTCATTCATGAGATGGTTGTCAGAAAATAATTGTGTGTTAATAATTGCTCTGACAACTAATTGTTTCTGGAGGTTTAAAAATCCTTCATAATATCAATTAGATGATAAACAATCCATTATCATACATTTAAAGTAAAAACACCTTTGAGGTACCGTACATACCTTTTTGTAGAAATTCCTATCTGAAAAATATATTTTTACTTCATTAAAGATATGAGGCACTTTATATTGAAAAACAGGGGTCTTTTATTGTTTGTTTTTTAATTTATGTTCTTTTATTTGAATGTATGGAAGAGCCCATTAGTAAAATTGTCCAAAGCTTTTGTTTGTGAGTTCATATAAATATGATTTATTGTGGTGAATGCCTGGTCATATGATATCATTTCATAGTCCTTGAAATTACTTGAATCAAAATAGTATCCAGGCAGACTTGGTGCTTGTGTATCATTCTCTGAATTATTAATATGATATCACTTGATGACACTTTCCTGAACCAATAGAAACCTATTTTCACTATTTCTTATAATAATTAATTATGTATATAATAAATACATTTTTAACCCTGACTGTTTATTGTGCTATTCAGGGACCGCCTGGCCAGCCAGGAAGACCGGGTCTACCGAGTCCCGGAGGAGAGAGGGTGAGAGTGTAAACGTGTCAGCTACTGAATCCAAGAGGAGAAAAACATTGGAACATTTTTATTTATCACAATCCATTTTATACTTTTCTCCTAAATCAATTTCCTCTCCAGGGTGAAGGTGGGGATCTTGGTCTTCCAGGAGTAGCTGGAGAAAAGGTGGGTTACATCTGAATTGTATCATCTAATGAAGTTTTGCATTTGAACTTAAATGAAAACGGTGTGGTGGGGGACTCCAGATATATCCTGTCTTCATATGTGTTGCCTTCCTCCAGCAAAACTCCCAAGACTCAGGCTTTTTCACGGGCCTGTATTCTTACTTTGCTCCATCCTCTACGGTAATAGGGTCTTTGGTGCTTTCATTTCTTCTTTACAAACTTTCATCTGATTCCATTTCACCAACTAACATATTCAACCAAATGTCACCTTGTATTCCACTTTCTGAAACCTCATCCCTCCTGCTTTTTGTCTTTCCCTTACATCAGTACTTTTGAAACGCCATATATTTCTTTGTTTGTTGTTGATTTAGCTTTGAGTTTCGAATGTAATCACATTTTTTGGGTAGTTTTCAGTGTGTTCTATTGTTAAGCAACATTTGTTCAGATTTTTTATTAAATATATTTTGTAGTTGTTTAATTTTGTCCGGTATAACGTCTAAGATGTTAAAATATCCTTTTTCTACGTACACAAAATCATGTCTGGACAGCTGTGCAATGTATACGATTACGGTAAATGTTTAATCTTTGCACTACTTCAGTGTCCGTACTTCTTCATATTAAATCTGCACACAGCTCTTGCATGTCCCCTTTTCCCTTTTTCTTCACTTCTGTTGCATTAAATGTCATTTTATAGCGAGATAATAATAGGAGTCTCCATGTCCTCAGGGGTCTCAGGGTGACCTGGGTCTGCCGGGTACTTCTGGGCAATCGGGGCTGGCGGGGCTTCCAGGTCCCATGGGGCCCGTCGGACCATCCGGACCTCCAGGGCCACCGGGGCCTGGGTACCGAGGAAGTAATGTGAGTAGAGCTTAAAATATTGAGCTACGATAAAAGGTTCAAACCAAACCTAAGTGGTTGAAATTTTAAAAACTGGGAAAAAAGGGATCACAGCGGTGTGTGCAGTAACAAAGAATGGAAATATTATGAGTTTTGAGGATTTGAAAGAGAAATATGGGTTGGAAAATGAAGACTTTTTTAGATATATACAGTTGAGGGACTATTTTTTATAAAGGAAATACAAACCCAATCCTGAAACGGAGTGATTGATATATTCATACGGACATACAATCGGACCAGACTCAATGCTTATTCAGCGCTATATCAAACTATAAGAGAATGTAGAGATACTTCTACCCATTACATCAAGAGAAAATGGGAGAAGGAACTAAACATTGAAATGGAGGAACACAACACACCACCACAAACTAAAGGACATGGAAGGAGTTTGGATGGAAACACCTCAAAAGATACTCCCAAAATAAAGAGTAAACAAACCTGTTAACAACAAACATGTCGGCCGGTATGTGGGAACCCCTGCTTCTGGGCACGAGAGACAAAGCAGAATTGCTAACATGCATAATGACAATGGGAAAGGAGTCTATCCAGTGTATAGGATATACATATATATCATGTATTTATATATCAACCACTGGCATGTGAAAAGGATTTATTCCTCTAATGTTAAAGAGCATTGTGGGACAGTTGTAATGTGTGCATATGGTAGTAGTATTATTGTTCCTTATTTTAGAATGAAATGAAAAATGTTAACCTGCTAATAATCCCCATTTTCAACTAAATATATCAGTATTTGGTTGTCATTTTTTCCAACACTTTTTGTTGTATTCTAACTACCGTACTTGTTCCATGTTTACCTTTACTCCTGAAGCTTGTGTACTGATGTATCAAAAAGGATTTAGTTATTGAGAGAAAGCGTCATGTTCTCTCCCCACAGAGTAACCAGGATCAGTACGATGTGAACAACGGCTATGCTGGTCTCCCCGGCCCACCTGGACCTCAGGTACACACACACACACACACACACACACACACACACACACACACACACACACACACACACACACACACACACACACACACACACACACACAGCATTTACAGACAATGCCCTGCCTCACGTTCCCATGTTTTCTGTTCTAGGGTCCATATGGTATTGCAGGACTTCCTGTGAGTAGATGACATTTTCAAAGACAGTAGAATAAATACTGTTATAATAATTAAATATGTGGAAAACATTAGATGTACAGAAGAGCTGTGTATTTCAAACATAATCTGCATATCTAACTATCCTATGGGATAAAGTACAGAGTCTTGGGTGTTTTTATATTTTTACATTACAGCAATAAGTAGCTTTTTATGAAATGTCAACACTAAATATAGCTTTGTATTAATGGAACGTTATCCCTGTGTGAATCAATGCAAGTTGTATCTAAAAATATTAAATTTTCTGAAGGTTAAATATCAGTTTAACACCCCGGTCCTGACCTATGAGTATCAGTGATGTTTATTATGATTCTCAGGGTAAATCCGGTTTGCCCGGTAACCATGGAGACAAAGGAACCGAGGGGTCACGAGGACCTTCAGGGATGCCAGGAATGGACGGGTTCCCTGGACAGTCGGTATGAGACCACGAATTCTGGGATTTGTAGTTTTTGAAACCACTGGACTCTGAGAAAGATATTCCAGTTTTCCATTTGCCTGTTTCAATGATTGTGTTCTTTTCTTTAGGGCGATAAGGGAGACCGAGGACAGAGAGGAGAGCAGGTCAGTTGAATGACAGTTACATTTTTATAAGACAAGAAATAAGAGAATTCCGTTCCAATGCCCCCAAGTTTTTTAACCGTTCAAATCTGCTCTAACCAAGGTGTGCTGAAAAATAAATCCCACTTCATCATACATTCAGTTTTAATTAGTTATTAGCATAGTTAAACCCCCCTAAAAACGTAATGGTTCCCTATTCTACTATTTTTTAACAGTATATTATAGGTCTCAGATGTATACAGAACATGACTCTGAACTGCTGAAACTCCAAACAGATCATTGAAGCATCCCATAAACCCCTCTGTTTCAGCCCTGTTTCAAAAGTGCTGATTCTGTGTCTGTAGCTTTAAATGCTAATGAGCAGCTGCTGGCCACGCCCCTCTGAGGTCATTTATGTAAGCCATTCAGAAGGTAACGCACAATTATCATCCAGCAAAGTCATAATAGTCTGAAGTGGGATCTACAAGTGTTTCTAAAGCAAAGAAAGGTTATAATGCAATCCTTATAATTAATCTAAGACAATATCTAATTATATTCATGTGTTATTCTATTTACTCAAGTTCCTTACGTTGGACAAACAATATGGGGATTGTAAAATCAAGATGTTTTTTTCTTCCTCTTCACCTTAATGATTCCTGATTATATAAGCAGGAATCATTTGTATACATTTAGCAACATGTGCTTATTCAGAATCTGTTTTATTACACATACAAGGAATTTGCTTGGGTATACTGTATGGTGCATTCAAAGACTCAGAAAAAAGCAAAACAACCATAAAGAATAATACTAATATAAAAACGATTTTATGATTATTACTACCGGTACATACAAAAATAAAGACAAAATTGACACACAATGTTATTATGTGAGAAACTGAGTACAGTAAAATATGACAACTATATTGAAAGTGGAGCATCATACACAATGTAAATATGAATCATAAACATATTTCATTTTCTCGACATATGCATGCGTGTTTTGCTCTTCTTATCAATGTTTTATGTCCTTTTGTGTGGCAGGGTCTTCCAGGGCGTGACGGGGGGGGAGCGGGGCCTCCAGGGCCCCCTGGACCACCAGGAGAAATCACCTACCAGAGAAGTGACGTGAGTCAGTTAAAACAAAGACATTTGAAATGATTGTAACCCTCACATAACTGCCTGCACTTTAATCATGTGGACTAACGTCACTGCCTGCTGCTGTTTGTTCACCCCCCCCCCCACTAACGGACCTCCCTCTGTAGTCTAATGAAGTGATT
>NW_011350494.1:0-3527 GCF_000735185.1 Notothenia coriiceps
GACATTTATAAAAGAGCTGTTATTTGAAAACTTGAATTATTTAATTGCTTTCAGAACTAATTATATAGTTCCTCACATGTTAATAAACAAGAACATGTATGATTTTCATGGTAAAAATTACAATTATTCAACAATATTTGACTTCTCCTGCTTCTATAACATTTTGTTTTTGGTATGCCAGCCATTTTGGATGAAAAGAGAGAGGAACTTCCCAGCATGCAATTTTAACCAATGACATATCACTGGAAAGACCAGGATGTCCTCTGTACAGTACATCAGGGATTGATAGAGTAGCTCAAAAGAGTCAAAGGAGATGCATGTTAACAAAATGTCCATTACAGTGGATATTTTCAATGGGCTGGGTCCCAGGAGGATATCTTAATTGTATTATAGTTTTGAGACATGTTTGTGGCACAGCAGCATGTACACAAGGCATTGCACAGGATTAGAAAAATAAATTAAAACGTTTTAAAAAAGTAATGAGGATATTTTTCAGATTTAAAAAACACTCCTGCATTAAGCAGCCCCAAAAGATATGCTTACAACTATAGTTGCTACGTTGCTTCAAAACTATTCTCTAATCAATTATTTCTAATATTAAACGTGTGTCAGGTCCAAACTGCTCCACTTGGGTCACCAGAAACACACCCAGAAAGTGAGAACAGTCCTCCAGATTCTACATGTTCTCTTGTGAAAATAAACCTCTCTCAAAGTGTACAATTCTTTGTGCACGCTATCTTCACAACATGTTGAAATTATCCTCATGCAAAGTGGTGGGGACATGTCCCCAGCGTCCCCAGGATAAATGACACCTATAGAGTATCTCTATTGAATATACAATATTACAATTATTATTATTATAATAATATTATTACAAAAACGTTATTAATATATACACAGTTTAAATATTATCAGTGAACATTATGATAGGCAGTCAGATATCATGTATTCTTTTTGTACTTACTTTTTTGTAAAATGTATCTTTGAGTTTTTTAAAATATCTTTTGACTTATTATTAATGTATGTGTTCCTTTTTTTCCAAATACATTACTTGTATTCTGTTTATGTAGCATCATTGTACACCAAAGCAAATTCCTCATACATGTAAATACACCTTATTCTGACCCTAATGAAGTTACATTAGTACTGTGTTAATGTTCATATTACGGTTTGATGTCTTAATGGTTATGGAGATGGGAAACAAACAGAGGACATCTAATGGACAGGTGAGGAATAGCAGAGTCATAAAAACAGAAATAGGGACTGTTAGAAGCTCCAGAAAGCCCTGAAGGACACAAGGAAGTGGAGCACACATTCAGAAGATTTCAGATGGATGGGATCAGGGAACATGATGGCAGAGAGTCTGATTTAACACTGAGTCAAATAATGCAGTAAGGATGTACTGTACTCATTATATGATTATGAATGTTATGGATCGACTTGTTTACCTGTTACTTTGACTTAATTCCTGGCCAAGCTACGGTACTGATCCAGTTTGATTTCAGCTGCATCACTTGACATATTGTATCTATACAAGGTCTGAACAAAAATAAGCAAAACGTGTCATTATTCTGCACTTGCTGGAGGAAGTAATAACACAATCAAACACACACTTCAACATCACTCTCAACAGAAACTGAACAGATTGACAAAAGTAGTCTATATCAGACGGCTGTGCTCATGATCTACACCTTAGAGATGTCAACTCATAGACTGCATCCTTGCGTCATTATTCGAGCTGGCAGAACAACATCTGAAAGAAGTGAGGATTTACTTTTTGGAGAGGACAGAGGCCTAGCAATATCTGGGGATTTCAACCATGTCAATCTAAAGAAATCTCTTCCCACCTTTAAACAGTATGTTGATTGCAAAACCAGGGAAAATAAAACATTAGACTTACTGTATGCTAATGTTAAGGAGGCATACAGCTCAATAGCACTCCCCCCCTTAGGCAGATCAGACCATAACCTGGTGCACTTAAAACCCCTTTATAAACCAGCAGTCCAGCGGCAACCTGTGACTACCACTACTGTACGGACGTGGTCACAGGAGGCTGTGGAGACTTTACAGGGATGTTTTGAGGTGACTGACTGGGATGTCCTCTGTGATGCACATGGGGAGGATATAGACGGACTCACAGACTGCATCACCGACTATATTCATTTTTGCACGGACAATATAATCCCCGCCAGAACAATTAAGTGTTTTTCCAATAATAAACCCTGGGTGACCAAAGACATCAAGGCGTCACTTAACAGGAAAAAAGCTGCCTTCAGGAGTGGTAACAAGGAGGAGATGAAGAAGGCACAGTTACAACTGAAGAAGGAAATACAAACGGGCAAGGAGTGCTACAGGAGGAAGCTGGAGAGTAAACTGGCCCAAAACAACACCAGGGAAGTGTGGCGTGGGATGAGAACCATCACTGGGTATGGAAACAAGACTGACCAGGTGAAGGGAGGAGATCTACAGGAGGCCAATGACTTAAACCTGTTTTTCAACAGGTTTGATGATGAGGTTACCACCTCCAGCTCCTCCTCCACCTGTGACTCACCCCCTGTGATCCCCAGGGAGCCTTTCCTCCCATCTCATCCATCTCATCCCTCATGCCCCCCCCCCCGACCAGGGCTCTCTCTCAGCCCCACTGTGCATGCCCCCACTCACCATCACTGCAGAGGACGTGAGGGGAGAGTTCAGCCGTCTACACTCAAGGAAGGCTGCAGGGCCTGACGGCCTCAGCCCCAGTCTTCTGAAAGGATGTTCTACTCAGCTGTGTGCAGTTTTTCGGCACATTTTCAACCTGAGCCTGGACATGATGACCGTCCCTGCCCTGTGGAAGACAACATGCCTGGTTCCTGTGCCGAAGAAGATAAATCCACGCACACACAGTGACTACAGACCGGTGGCTTTGACATCACATGCCATGAAGTCGCTGGAGAGGCTGGTCCTTAAACACCTCCGTACAGTGGTCGCACCATCACTAGACCCCCTGCAGTTTGCATATCAGCCATCGTATTGGAGTGGAGGACGCCATCATCTTCCTGCTGCACAGAGTACACACACACCTTGAGAAGGCAGGCAGCACTGTGAGAGTCATGTTTTTTGACTTTTCTAGTGCTTTCAATACCATCAGACCTGCCCTGCTCAGCAGTAAGCTACTGGACATGCAGGTGGATGCTCCACTGGTGATCTGGATAAGCAACTATATCACAGCTCGGCCACAGTACGTGAAGCTGCAGAATAACACCTCTGACATTATATTGAGCAGCACGGGCGCTCCTCAGGGCACGGTCCTCTCTCCCTTCCTGTTCACAGTCTATACATCAGACTTCAGACACTGCTCACAGTCCTGCCATCTGCAGAAATTCTCAGATGACTCTGCCATTATGGGCTGTATCATCAGAGATCAGGAAGCTGAGTACAGGTATTGGTGGTGGTAAAGTTTTGTGGTAGTGGTGCGGTACAGAACCACTGCAGCTCAACGTCACAAAAACTAGGAGCTAGTGGTTAACTTCAGGAAGCGGATACCG
>NW_011350495.1:0-4275 GCF_000735185.1 Notothenia coriiceps
TGTGTGTGTGTGTGTGTGTGTGTGTGTGTGTGTGTGTGTGTGTGTGTGTGTGTGTTACTCCGTTAGATCAGTGGTTCCCAACACGTTTTCTCTCGTGTGCCCTTTGACCTGATCGCCATTCTATAAGAATAATCTGTAATAATTTGCCTAAATTTTTGTTGTGTATTAAACATTGTCTTATATATATAACAAAAAATCAATAAATATAAATATATATAACAACAACTATATATATAACCCCTTTGTTATCTTGTACTGCTCCTAAAGGAACATCGCTTTCAACTCACATTCAATACACATGCATTTAAACTTGACTCACTCTTGTTGTCACGTAACAAAGATTATGTTAACACTCACTACTTATCTAGGAAGCCAAACAGACCCTTCCCCTCTGAACGGTCACTTTGATCCGTGATATTGTCTGTATTCATGGAGGACAAAAGCTATGTATATGTTTGGGAACCACTGCTATAGGGTTTTTCCACTGGGGGGGTTAAAAAGCCAGTAATTGCAAGTAAAGTTATGTGGCCGCTCTGCCCCAGAGACTCGATAACAAAGCGTAGTGTCGTTCATGCTGCCGTGACGGTGGGCGTGAACCAGAATCCCTTCACTCGTCCCCCAGAGGGGAAATGTGCGCTTGTTACAGCAGAAAAGAGCCAAAGACAGCTTAATGTTAACTAAGGAGCATGCATAACAAATTACAAAATACACATCCTAACGGCCCGTCTACACTACAGGCATCGAAAAATGCTTTCAACGCTTCGCCCATTCACTTGAATGGGGTGACGTAGAAGATTTTTAATCTTCGTCGAACTGCATTGTGGGGAGCATGGCATGGCTTTGCAAGCATCATGAGCATCTATCGGCATCAAAAGTTGAACAATGTTCAACTTTTGAGGCTCGATGCTTGGCATCAGCCAATCAAATCCCGTTTATGCAAATCCCGCCAGTGCAAGCGCAGCCAATGAAACCGCGTGCAAGCTGGGAAAGCCAGGCCGCAGTTCATTTCCTCATATTCCAAACGAGATATTACGGTAGCAAATCACCCGGTTCTTTACGACCAGAACTATTTACCGGGATACAAACCGGAGGAACCAGGCATGGAGGGAGGTGGCAGAGACAGTGGGTGAAACTGGTAGGTTTTTCGCCTGTTTGGAGAGTTTATATCCAGTTTACTTCGTTTTAACATTGTTATTGCTTTGTATGTCGGGGGCGGGAGATTCATGTGATTGGTTGTTGGTCGCAAAAAATCGCCAAGCTTCAGACACGCCCAGCTTCAAGATTGTAGTGTAGACGGGCCGTAACATTTCCAATTCTTTCTCGGAACAGCATGGTTCCCGTATCGCTTTGATTTATTACAATCCATAAGCTGGTAAGAATGATTTATACATGTGGTTCAAACGCATGAAATGCATTCTTCACTGTCGCACAGAGGGACGAAGATTGATTGGTAAGGGCATGTCAAACACATCGAGGAGCAAAGAGAGCGTCAACTAACGTTTGTCAAGGTGTCAGTTTGAAAACAAAGACCATTCACGACTCAACATATAGAGGACATTGTCTCAAAGCGATGATGGAGTTGCTCTTAAAGGGAAGAGAAGGAAGGGAATAGGATGGCTCAATGCAATGATTGTTGTGGATTTTCAGTGTGTCGTATAACACAAGTGTCATATGTCTGATTCACAGCACAGCCCATCATTCTCAGCTTCCTTGGCGTATCTTGTTGTCATGTGTTCCTCGGTCAATACGTCCTCTCTGTCTCCATAAAGGGACATGTTAGTGTTTAGCCATGTTCTACATTTGGGAAACGGTGACTCACATCTCGTTCCTTTTTGAAAGTCATCAGTACCCACATCCTATATCCGTCTCGGCCCATTGATAACACCTTAAGCGCTGCCATCTGCCTCACTCATAAGTAATCACAGCCTCGGTTAGGCCAATATAAGTGCACCGCATACCTGCCGTGATTGTTATTGACACATCTTCTGTCGCATCTCCCTTTTTCTTTTGTTCTCCCAGGGGCCTCGTCGGGCAGCACTGACCTCCTGCCGGCCCCCGGCGCCTCCACCAACTGGACGGCTTCCCTGGTGACGGACAGCGGGCGGGACAGCGATCTGATCTTCAGGTTCGACGGTCACCAGGCGGCTAAGATCCCCGACTGGGTGGTGCCGCAGAACCTCACGGACCAGTTCACCATCGCCACCTGGATGAAGCACGGACCCACGCCTGGGCTCAGAGCGGAGAAGGAGACGCTGCTGTGTAACTCCGACAAGACTGGTGAGTGTGAGGGAAGGGCTTACATTTAACAGAGATACATATATTAGTGATATCAAAGAGAAGTTGGCGATAGTTTTGATGTTTCGTACTGTCAAGAAATTCCATGAAAAGCCAGAAATAAATGTCTGTAAAAGCCTAACCCTTATTTAACCCCAATTAATTTGGAGAGCTCTCATACTTCTTTACTGAATAACTGTGACGTTTTTGAATTGATTCAGTAAACCCCAAAAATAACAAAAACATATTTTCCATGGCCATGAAGACTTCCCTTTTAGTACTCTACACAAAATACTCAAATACAAACGGAAACCAACAAAAGGAAAACGATTTTAAAAAATGCAGATCACCCCTCCTCGTACATTGACAGAGGAAAGCAAACCTTTTTGAATAGAAACACTTACTCCCAACAGAAATGTATAAAAGATGAATAACATGTGAACAAATATAATTGAATTAAAAGGCAAATTAAATAGGTCTCTATTGGCTCTTAAAGACTCTTAAAAGATAGATCCATATCTGGTTAGCTAAGAGTGAGTAGGTGGTAGGGGTGGGAATCAGGCTCCCCACGATACCAGACTATCGCGATACTTAAGCCACGACACAATAGTATTGCGATTCTACGATATGCTAAGTATTGCGTTATATTTTGCGATACATTGCACATATATATTGATATATAGGATTGCATGATATATTGGGTTCCAGTGTCTTTCCCATGTGACAAAAGTTTTCCACAACGCTGTATGGATGCAGGTCTTTGCACATGAAGAAGGTGATTGATTGAGTTATTTTCTTCGCTCGCTCAGAATTTGATGTTAGCTTTGCCAAGCTAATTTGGGTTTGCATTATGAATAGTTTATATAACAAAATATCAATACTTGGCGTCCGTGAATCGAAACAATATCGCGATACTATGCTGCATCGATGACTTCCCCCACCCAGGTGTGATGATTGGCTCCCTGGTGCCCACTTCCTTCTCTTCTGCCCACAGAGATGAACCGTCATCACTACTCGCTGTACGTCCATAACTGCCGCCTGGTGTTCCTGCTGAGGAGAGACTTCACCCAGGTGGACACCTTCAGACCGGCTGAGTTTCACTGGAAACTGGAGCAGGTAGGACCGCCGTGCTTTGGGACACAAACGATACACTTTCTCAGTGATGGAAGAAGTCCTTAGATTTTAAACTAGAAGCAATACTAAATGGTGAAAATACTAAAAGTCCTGCATTCAAAATCCTACTTGTGTATTGGCATCAAATTATAGATAGATAGATAGATAGATAGAGATATAGATAGATAGATAGATAGATAGATAGATAGATAGATAGATAGAGATATATATACATAGATAGATAGAGAGATGGATAGATGGATAGATGGATAGATATATATATATAGATAGATAGATAGATAGATAGATAGATAAATAGATAGATATACAGAGATATAGATAGGTAGATAGATAGATAGATAGAGATAGATAGATAGATAGGTAGATAGGTAGATAGATAGGTAGATAGGTAGAGATATAGATAGATAGATAGATAGATAGATAGATAGGTAGAGATATAGATAGATAGATAGATAGATAGATAGAGATATAGATAGATAGGTAGATAGATAGATAGATAGGTAGATAGAGAGAGATATAGATAGGTAGATAGGTAGATATAGATAGAGATATAGATAGGTAGATAGGTAGATATAGATAGAGATATAGAGATATAGATAGATAGATAGATAGAGATATAGATATAGATAGGTAGATAGATAGATGAATAGATAGAGAGATAGAGATATAGAGATATAGATAGGTAGATAGAGATATAGATAGGTAGATAGATAGATAGAGAGATCGATAGAGAGATAGATAGATAGAGAGATAGATAGAGAGATAGATACTGCAGGAATATAGTCTTATTATATACTGTATATACATATGATAGTATATCATTTACAGATATACAGAAGAATTGCAAATTGTAATTAAAGTACCAAA
>NW_011350496.1:0-2289 GCF_000735185.1 Notothenia coriiceps
AAAGATATTACAATATGTTTTGATTTGGTTTGCTGTCGGACTTTAAAAGCAGTGGTTTGCGTAGAACATATGTTCAGTTCTGGTGCTGGACCGGTTCAACTGGCTGTTGAAATGGTGTGAAGGAAAACTCTGTCACTAAACCTCACACTTTATTGGTTGTGTGTGGCTGGATGAAATGGTTGTTGAGCTGGTTTTACTAAAATTTAAGGCTGTCGTATAGTGGTTGTTGGGCGAGTGTTATTGGCTGTTTTTGGTCTGGATTCATTGGCTGTTGCGCTGGTTGGGATGCCCGTTGTGTATTTGGGATGTTTTAATTGGTTAATTGGTTTGTTGTCTTGGCAGTTTGGCTGGTTTTTGCCTGTTCTTAAATAGCTCTTAGGCTAATTGTTGATGACTTTTTCTTTGGCTGTTGGTTTTGTTTTCGTGTGATTTTAACAGTGATTTTATGTTCTTTGGTTTCTATTATTAGCTGTTGGTCTGGTTTTATTGGCTGTGGATCTTTTCGGGAAGGTTTTATTATTTGTACGGCTTGTTTGTTAGCTGTCGGGCTGGTATTCATCTGTTTTATTGGCTGTTGGGCTGTTTTACTTCTGATTAGCGTGCCTGATGTGCACTTTAGTATTGGTTAATGGTTTTCTTTGGCAGTCTGGCTGTTTGTTGTCTGTTTCTAAGACTCTCGGACAATCTTTTGGCAGGTTTCTTTGGCTGTAGGGCTAGTTTCCTGTGCTTTTAATGGCCATTGTGCAGTGTTTTGGTTGTATTAACTGCATGGCTTGTGTATTAGCTGTTGGGCTGGTTTTGGTGTTGTTTGAATGGCTGTTTGTTATGTTGTGCTGGTTTTACTTGCCAATGGGCCGTTTTTGGGTTGTTTTAGAGATGTGCTGGTTTTGCCATGATGACCACCAACCTTGTTTAGAGCAGGAAACAATTAAATACAACAAAAGTGTGAAATGAAGTTCTTTCCAGAGACAGACCCTGGAGAATAAATTAAATCCCGCTCCTCAAAATTCAGATTTACTCGTCTTTGTCCGAGTTGTCAAGAGAAGACACGCTACGAGAAAAAGCAGCATGTAGCCGTTTAGTTCTATTCATTGCATATTACAAAGAAATGGAAGGTGACAAGCTTTTCCAATTGCCTGGCCTTTCACAACTGATTATACATCTCAGTACGGACTGAAACACTCAGGGAAATATTCATCCATTTGCATTTTATGTCGCCTCCACCTCCTCCTCCGGAAAACCTTTCTGATTCAACAGATAAGTGTTCATGGCTGCGCAGCGCATCATCAGAACCATCTGTGAAATTAAGGAAGAGTGATGTTTACTAAAAGCAATCTGTTGTATGTGCACTTCCAAATCAATTTCAAGCAGCGAGGGTCAAACAGCCTCTGTTGATTCGACAATGTTTCTGTAGCTCCCCGGAGGAAGTGAGCTGCAATTACCCGGCATAAAGCACTCCTGACTCCCTCCTCATTATAAACCCTTGTGAATAATCACAGCCCGCTGCAATTAATGAAGCAACTCTTCAGAGGCGAGCTCGAACGGCACATTTTCATTTCGCACATTTCATTAGGCCGATCCCTTTTTGAAATTAGACGTTTGAAATGTGTCTGACCTTCTGATCGCACGAGGCGGGCCTGATTGCAAATGTGTGCAACAAGTTTTTAATATTTTCTACATTTCTGGGTCTAACAAGGCCCGTAAACCCCCCACAATAAAAGCATTACAACCACGCATTGGTACGTCCTGTATTGTGCTCATAGGCAGTGAAACTTGAATTAACCAGAACTCGTTTGCTCTGGAAATACTGGGCAAACTTTCTCTCGGCAGATATCGTTTTTATCGACTGAAATCTCCCTAAAAAACAATAGGGATGGTTTAAGCCGATTGATTTTGGACATTTCAAAGCTTGAAATCAGTTCGTCCCAATTGAATACAAACATATTGTCTGAAAGGATCTAGAGGGTAAATTCATCCTAAAATCAAAAACACATCATATTTATATTACACTTACACGCAGAGGCTTTTAACAATTTAGATTTAGGGACATATAGTTTGTAGTTTAGGGGTCGAGTTCCTCTAACATGAGCGAGGTGGCACAAAAAATACATTTAAAAACATTCAGAAGTGGGAGAAGTACTCAGATCATGTACTTGAGTAAAAGTAGAAGTACTCAGATCTTGTACTTGAGTAAAAGTAGAAGTACTCAGATCTTGTACTTGAGTAAAAGTAGAAGTACTCAGATCTTGTACTTGAGTAAAAGTAGAAGTACTCAGGTCTTGTTCTTGA
>NW_011350497.1:0-3425 GCF_000735185.1 Notothenia coriiceps
TAGATAGGTAGGTCTGCTGACTAGTCTTTAAGCCCCTTCGCTTTACATAAGCACAACGTGCTAGATTAGCTAATGGCAAATTGTTACAAACAAGCTATTTGTGTGTAGTCTGTTCGCTTGAGTCACTAATCTAAATAATTTGTAAATGTATCCGCTGTTCTCCTCCCTGTAGTCTCTCGTTTATGTTTTTTTTATTTGTTTCCAGAGTTTGCGGTACAAAAACATTCAAGTTCGATCCATAGCTATATAGATATTAAAATATGGATTAAATCTAATCCTCTTCTCAACGATTTAGTTTATGAAAAAAAAGCTATAATTTAGTAATGAAAAGAACCAGTAAGAGTATTGATTAAGAACCGAACTGAAAAAAGTATCGTTAAAAGAATTCGCTGTGATGTAATCCAAACAATATCCATACCTAGGTGTTATCCAGAAACCAACCTTAGGCACGTTCACACTGCAGTACTTTTCCCACTTTAGTTCCGAAATGTTGCATTCAGACAAATTAGTTATTGAGAACATTTTAACCCCCTTTGCTATCGAGCAGGGACTTTCGTGGGAGAAAAAGGTTCCCATTTCTGATCGGCTGGACGGAATGCAAACCACGCCCCGTAAAACTCCCAAAAGGTTTTGTGAAGCCACCATTTTATTATCCTCTCATTAGCATCAGCCCAGCGCACAAACGCAGAGACTAACTTATGAAAACACAAAAGAAAACATGAGGTATCGGCATTCCGGCGATTTACTCGGAAGGCTTCAGTAGAAGCTGCTGGGAGTCCCAGCTGCTTCTACTGAAGCCAGTCCCCAACTCCGGGGACTTCCGGCCGGGGACTTCGGGTGGCAGTATACGCCGTGAAGTTGTTTGCGGCCTGCCAGTAAACCCAAAGCAGAAGAAGAACTGACGTCAGCGGCTTTATGTGCCTAATCCACCCCCAGGAACTTATATTTATTAGTTCATGAGAACTAAAGAGTTCTCATGAACCTTTGTAGGAAAAGTACTGCGGTGTGAAAGCGCCTATTGGTACTACAATTCTGCCAGAAGCATAGATCTCAAGATCTTTGTCAGTATTCAAAAATACCCCTTCTCAACACAAATGTTCAAGGTCTTGCCTGCCCCCTTCAATTAATCCGGCTGTAAATCCATTTACAATACTGTGTTCCGGGTTCAATACCTTATACCGTCAGCCTGCACTAAAAGCATTTGAAATGCTCAATCACTTAAAATGTTTATGAGAAAAGTAAAGGTTGCTTGTCGAGAAGATGAACAACACCCCAACCCTAGTTAAAATACATGTAGCTTGTTGATATACAACATCAATTCCTCTTATGACAGACAATGCATGAAAGGATAGCTAGTTATTTTTCTCTCACATAATCGGCCCATTGTCAAAGGTTATGGGAAAAAAATCTCAGTTAGACGACATACTGCCTCTGGTGAAAAGGTGCCTGTCCAGCTCACATGAGACAGGGCTTGCAAAAGCAGTCCACTACACAAATGTTGTGATAAGAGAGAGCAGTTCCATTGAGTTCTGCTTTACGCTGTCAGACAGCACATCATAATGCAATTTCTTATGATTTAGTGCAGGTTGACGGGTTTCCTAGCTGAAAAGCAGTAAGAGCCAGTTGGAGGTAACTGAGGGGGCTTGGCTTACCATTGAAGAAAAAAAAATCAGGCAGGCAACACATCTGTCAATACAACAACCAGCAAGCCACCCGAAGACAGCTGGGAGCACATGTCATTCATAACTTCCCATTGTGCTTGGCCAGCTGGCCTTGATGTAGAAAGATCAGCTGGGAGTCCCTCCAACAACAAAAAAAGGAGGCGTGCACAACAACGACATGACCTGCAACTCGTCTAAAAAGAGGGATACATTACCATTTCGTTGGCCATCAGGCCTCCTGCAGCTGGTCCCATGCCCTTCTGTCCCTCAAAGCCCATTGGGAACTTCTGGTTGGCTCCACCAAATGGCATATCTATAAGAAACAACACTAGTCAAATACAAACTCTGCACATCCTTATAAATGTGTTGAGACACGGTCCCTATGTAGCATTTTGATGGAAAAGGTGATTAAGCAGACTTAGGCAAGTTATACTACTATGGCAGATGTATTATTTAACCTGTTAAGCCCGAAGCCTGTTTTTCAGGTCTAAGGCTCGAAAATGACATTCCCAGAACAAATGACTATATCTTCACTTCTAAAAAAGGGGTAAATTAATAATCTTTATTCTCAAAGCAATGATAAACCTGTGATTTGGATGTAGAAAAGTCAGAATCAAAATAGATTTTTTTAAATTTTAAAGTAAATTCAGATTGAACATAGTAAAAAAATAATAATTATAGTTTCCGTCCAAAATAAACCCCATTACTTATAGTGAAAACCCCCATTGACGATGGGATCGTTTGGAATCCAAACTAAAACATAATAAGTACAATGTATTAGGCTTGGGCGGTATGACGGTATTTCGAAATCCCGTCGGTATGATTTTCAATACCGTGACGTCACAGACTGTGCGCCAAATCACAGATGCGTTTCATTCTATTACACTGACACGGAGTTTTGACAGGGACGACATTGGTTGTAATGCACAGCACGCGCCAGCAGAGGGCAGGGGAGGGCAGTCCGTCTTTCCCGCTCTCAGAGCTCAGCACAGAGCTGAGCTGAGCAAGATGGCGGCAGCATTTGCCGGCCCCGAACTCGGACAACTAGTAAAAAAGAAAAATGCCTCTGCGCCTGTTTGGGACTATTTTGGGTTTACTCGTCGCCAGTGACTTCATCCAGCACAACGAGAGACAGAGGCACTTCTTTGGGAATGTTTAAGACGGGGTGAGTGAGTGTTGACATTTTTTTTAATCCTATGCAACTGGTTGAAGGTTTTGTAGTCGAGGTCGGCCGGTTTTAAAACGAAAGCATTTACGTGCTAAACATTCATCACGCGAGTAATCCAATGAATCAAATGGAAATAAGGTTTTTAACACATGCACGGAATAATATTGCCAAACTAGTTAGTGAATATAGCAAACTTTATTCAATAAGTCAAGTATTTACTCCCGGAAAATGTTTATGTATGATGATATATTGTTAACTTAGCTCACTATGGAAACAACGTCGGACATCTACAAACGCGTCCTGTATCCGATCTCAAAATGTGCCATTTGCACAATGTGTCATGTATGCAGCCCTTGTTTTGCACTTGCGCGCACGTCGCGGCACTTTGCGAGCGTCTATCGGCTCGGGCTGCATTTTACACCGAACATATAATATACCGTTCGAAACATCCATTTGCCACCGAACGCCACCTCGCTCAAGTCGACCCAAGTCATACCGTATACCACGGTATGATGTCAGCAAAAAAATGATACCGCCCAAGCCTACAATGTATCAATATTGATGCAAAGCAAGTGACATTTGACCTTTTTAAGAGA
>NW_011350498.1:0-1903 GCF_000735185.1 Notothenia coriiceps
GAGTACATAACATGTACAGGGGGTCCGCGGGGTCTTAACAAGTATTAAAAGTTGATCAATCAATTTAGCGAAAATGAAGGCTATTAAAAAGTATTAAACTGCATTTTCCAAGGTATTACATTTTGTATCTTGTTTTCAATAAGTATATCAATGGTCCAAAGAGGTTGTATTCTACAGTCTGCCTGAATGTAATCATTGCGTACGTGTGTAGTGTGATTCTGTGTAGTTTATTTATGGCATCCCGTTGGATTTGACGTCATCTGAACAGGACATCGCACGCTCACTGCTTGATAGCGCGCGAAGGTCCGTTTACGCCGGTTGCTAAGCAACATCGTTATGGGGAAATGCAAGTTTGCGTCCAAATGGTTGGAAGATAAGGAGGAAGGACAATCAATACTGCATATAGTCAATGTGAGGTAAAGTGTGTCGCCAAGGTAACCGGTTAAAACTCAAAGTGGAGATGAGGTCTTAAAATGTATGGAAAGGGTCTTAAAAGGGATTACATTTGACTTCAGGATTCCTGCATATACCCTGGTCTTACTCACCACAGACTGTAAAGTGGGCCCTACTGAGCCCTATTCAACGTTTTGTGACTTTAGCATTTGTGCTGCATACTCATCCAACTTGTGACATTTAATTTATTCATCTATTGAGTTGGAATTCATTTAACATTAGTTGCTTTTGACTTTAGTGTCTGCCAAATCTAAGAGGCCTTGGAGTAAGTTATTGTGATGTCTACATGAGATCCCCATTGTTAGTTTATATTCTGTCAAGAAATAAGATGAAAGAAGTCATGGTATCATATGTCATGAACATTTTAACGTTTGTCCAAAATAAAAAATAAAACATTATTATTATGAAAAAAAACGAATTATTTTTTATATAGTTGTTTCATTTAAAGGCTTTCTAGAAGTCATTGTGCTTATTCTTGACCAAATCCTACAATTGACTTTCCTGTTTAAAGTTGTAAAATGAAAACATGGAGAGCACTTTAGCTACCTGTCAATCACAAGGTCAGCCACTTCCTAAAGAGTAACCTAGTTTTACTCTAAATGATTTACAAAATGAACATCATGATGTTGAAGTCTGAAAGCATCACTTGAGACCACAGGAAAAAGATAACTGCTCACAAATCAAGTGAGAAGTAGGCTCATTTTCTCACACTTCTAAACAAATGCACTGGGTGATGTAACCCTCTGCTGGAAATGTAAAAGAATGCATGTTTATGGCCCACAATGCATCGGCTTCTCTCTTCAGACACAGAGGATGCCGCTTGGTGGGATGAGGATGGAAGTTAGTAAGAGTAGTTAATAATGGAGACGCTCTGACAGTGAATCCGATCACATAAATTATTCATTCCCTCATTTTCGATGCTGTCCTCTTCACACACACGGCCATCGTATCTGAAGGAACCAGCCACCGCGCATGCTGGGACATGGTGGCTGATTTAGAGTCCTGCTGGCAGGGATGAGTTATTCCTCAGTTAGCTTCAGTGACAGTGGGAGCAGAGAGAGCTGGACCTCCAGAGAGACTTTCACACAGGCAGTAATTCAACCAGAGAGAGAGGCCCAGGCATGCTGAGCGCACGCTGCCTGCTATTCACGCACACGCTCCGCTAATTAAAGCCAAACACCACATATCCAATCCAGTACTACTTTATTTATATAGCACATTTAAAAACAACAGGTTGACCAAAGTGCTGTACATCAATACATATATAAAATATACATTTAGACAAAACCGATAGGACAAAAATAAACTAATGTAAAAGCACGAACTAAATAGAAAACCCCAATTTAGAAAACACAGACTGATACGTCTTTTACGGTCTGCAAATGCATGGGAGAACAAGTAGGCTTTTAAACGAGATTTAAAACAGGCAAAGTGGGAGCAAGTCTGATCA
>NW_011350499.1:0-5412 GCF_000735185.1 Notothenia coriiceps
ATACGTGAACGGGTTGGTGGGGACCTGCGGGTTTCGCGTTATGCCCCTTCTGAACAGTCACCCAATCTCCCTGCTGCTCGGGAGTTGCCGGGGGACGGCTAAGAGGAGCTACCTTTTGCCGGTCCGCACCGGCTAACATGGGCTTTACTGTAGCTGAGTTATTTTCTAAGATGCGGAGCCGGGCTTCTATGGCTATGATTCCCGCCTCCAACCTAACAACTATACTACATTTAACACATGTATCGGTACCAGTAAAGGAGGTAGGGAAGTAACCAAACATGAGACAGTTAGAGCAGGAAATAGCACCCGAGGGTGGGGAAAGAGCCATGGCTAGCTATCAAGCTAAAGTAGCTACCGTTAGCAAACCCGAAAAGAGTGTAGGCAACTGTGGAGTTACAGTCGCTAAGAGAAGGAGAGTTTGTGAGTGCTTAAGCTGTAGTAACGTGTGATTACAACGTCAGGCAGTTGCCGTGATCAAGAGTTTTAAAACGATCGATTAAGTTAAGATAATAAGCTATCAGCAACAGAACAGGCACACGGGATACCCGGAGATGACAACAACAACCGGAAGTTACAACATGCTTACCGCAATAGTGGTCCGTGTAGAAAGTGAAATAGACAAAACAACGAGTCACATACTTTAAATGTTTTAACTTGCCTCAAGGAAATCTTTTGTGAGAACAAACATGTCTTCCATGTCTTCCAGCTCGGAGCAGAGACACACGTTCACTAAGCCAATAAACTATATCCGGTCCGATCTGCTATTTTAAAGTAAAGTCAACACATATCGACCCTAAATATAGTCTATATTAAGAACGAGAAAAGTTTTAACATATATATATATATATATAGTTTTTTGTAAACATATGACAAATGTGCGAGGGTGATGACGTCAGAGCATCGCCCTATGTGCCGTCCCAATGTAACCCCTGTGAGATAGCACTGTCTGCATTATATACAGTATATATTCAATTCAGCCTTACTTGTTAATTATTTGTAGAACTTTGTCATCTCTAGTATAGTTCAGATGTTTGAGTTAAACAAAGAGCCAAACTTATTTTGTGCAACTTGAGGAGACTTAGATTAATCTTTGGAACGCTTTAATGAAAATTGTTTATCATTGAGTGTTGAGTACGTTTTACTAATAGGAGAGGTAGCATCAGTTAATAGTACTGTTACGCCCCCTCCACTCCAGTAGGGGTCTCAGTCTGTGTTCACTGCTTGCTGGTTCCTTGTTTGTCCGTCAGGTGATAATGGCCTGATGAGCCACACATGGGAGGTTTGGATAAAAAACACCATCTCCTTGTAGAGCTCACTTTTCTTTTGGACACAGCTGCTCTTTTTCCCGTTCCACATTTTTACACACCCATACATGCATACATTACTGACATTAATTGGTTTTACGTCCGCTAATTTGTTAAACATTGTTATATTGTAAATAAATATGCTCTTTGTTACTTTCAAACTTGTCTGGTCTCCTTGCACCAATGATTTGGGCTGCACCAATTGGGGGCTCAGGGATTTGAACCCTGGACCTTTTACATCCCTTTGGATAATCCCACCCCTAGAGGGTATGGAGGGGGTTGCAACACTACATACTTTAACATCAGAACATTCACATTAATAAGCATTAACATCATTACAGTCCTTTAAAAAACAGTTGCTTAAGATTCTAATTATTGTAAATCATCATCAATATATTTGGTTTTGTTTATTATTTCATACATTGCATGCATTTATTTGCACACATTTTCAGTACACAAACACACTAAATGATGAAATATAATGGCAAGTATGGCATACAACACCACTTATATTATTCATACTGTATACTTAGAAAGAAAAGGATGGGTTTATTGCATTTCATTATAAATACATAATGTTAACATGCCAATATATATTGTGCAGTGTTTTATTATATCAAGTGTAAAATTAATGACTACTGGGTGTATATTTAATAAATTTTATATCTTACAGGACCAATAACACTAAGGCAAACAATGCAACCCATACCTTAGTTGACGTTAAATGTTGACCAGGAAATAAATTGTACTAACCTGATGCTAATATTAGCTTACTATGCAAATGTAGCTAGCAATATATCACAAATGTTAGCATTAAAACAAGGAAAAACTGTTAGGAGCAGTAGCGAAACGTTGCATAACAATGTTAGCTTATTATGCTAATGTCACCATACAAACACTAATGTTAGCACAACAACAGGGAAACATGCAAAAAAAACTATTATTAGGAACATTAGGAAAATGGACATTTACTGCTGTTAGTTAAAAGACTTTAGACAACATAAAAATCAACTGGCAGACAATCTGGAATTTTCGTTTTTTCGCTTTATGTGGAGGTTGAGGCTTAAAGGGACATGAAGTGAAAGTGGAACAATGAAGTGGAGTCATAACTGGATCAGGGACAAAATGTCAACAGAAAATGTAGACTTAATATTTATACACTACAACACTCACAATGCAGCATAATTACGAATAAATTAACGGGGATTATGAAAATGTCACTTTTTCTGAAGAGTTTTCATTTACATAATGTCTTCACGCTTCAGCAGTGTCTGCAGATAAACTCTAATCGTGCTTGAATTCTCCTGTCCTTGAATCCTTCAGCACTTCAGTGAGAGTCTGATTTATTATGCACATCATATATTCTCCAATTTGCTGCGCCCAGAACCCTGCATGAGGAGACAGAAAAACTAAGCCCATTGAATAGGCTGGTATTATTGCCATCATTAGAGCACCCAGTGGATATTTAGGATCCCTGAATCAAAGCTCAATTGGCTGCGATATTCATTACATTTATAAATCCCAGTACTAGCACAAGCTCACTCACTATTATAGTCAGAAAACACATTTGGCAGGGCCTCGATAAGGAAAATCACGCTGCAACTGCTTGTTTACAAAAACAAGGCCATCAGTCCATTTAAAGTTGAAGTTAAATTGGAAAAATTTAGTTTTGTTAATAAATCAATAGCCTACACAACGAGTACAACGAGGAATCTGTGGGCTGTGCTGACGGTTCCAATTACTATCTTTGGATGTTTCATTCTTATTTGGACTTTTGAATGGGTTTATATATTACTGCATAACACATACAACAAGGGAACGGCCATGTAACAATTGTTTTTTTTTATACATAGGGTGAAAAGAGGTGCTGCATCACAGGCAGTATGACAAAAAATAAATACCTTTCTTATAAAGCATGTATCTCACAGTAGAGGCACAAAATATGAACCTGAAAATGAGCATAATATGTCCTTTTAAAAGATTTTGTTTTTATTTTAAGTAACCCAAATACAGAAAGAGTAACTAACTAAAGCAGTATTTTTTGTCCGAAGAACCATCATGGTGTTTTATGAGTGAAAGGAAAGCTTAACACTGTCTTGTTAGGTTCAACATCTTTATGGGTCTAATGACACCCATTAACATTGTTCAAGTGATTACACCTAATTTGGGAAAGGGAGGCAGAGAGATGAGTGGAAACTGACACAGAGACGTTGCAGAGAAAGGAGTTTCAGTGCACACTGACACACACACAGTTATCGGAATCAAAGCAGGGAGCCAGGTAACTTCGCAGACAGCTAAAGAGGCACTAATTTGTGTGTGTTAGCAGACACTTTTGAGTTAATATTGGCTGTATGTGTTTGTGAGCCTCTCCGCTCACACAGGGTTCAAATAGGGACGGAAAGAGCAGGTTGGTTGAACACAGGCGTTTATTAACTCCAAACAAAAATATACGCGGGTCTCAAACGTTGCCCGGGTGGGAACCTTCACAGGTCCTTTGGCGACCTTCCAGGATCCCGCCTACTGCAAAACAGACCAGAACCAGGTTACGACATGCTTTTATTCCGGCACTGATTACCTGATTCCGATCAGCTGTCTGGCCTCCGGCCGAGCCACTCCCTTCACTCCAGCAGCCAGCGCCCAAACCACACCCCGCTGCCACACTGTTATTGAGAATTCCCACCTGAATGCAGGTGTGTGTGTATTTTTTTAGCATGCACATGGCTTGTGTGTGTCACCCGGTCTCTCTGCATCACAGAGGCACAGCGACTCAGCAATTCAAACTGGAAGTGCTATTCATTAACTTCCCAGCAGGCACTTGGCTATCGGCTTGTTAGCACCGTCTCTGAAGATGTTATTAACAGAGAGAGGGAAAGCAATGGAGACTGTCAGAATGAGAAATAGGCAACCAGGGCACAATATAAAGCTGGGGAAGATAAAAGTAATATTGGACAATATTTGTGGTTTGAATGAAATCTCTCGAAGTATTGCAGATCTGACCGCAATTCATGTGGGATAGCCACAGATAGAAAATCGGACACAAATCTAATCGATGATGCATTGACGCCTCAACGTGCTGCTGAATGATGGGCAGCACTAATCTCAAGATATTGCAACTATTAGGATATTCCTTGTCCTCCCGTCCAGGAGAGAAACTTAAAATAAGGAGACCAATGGAGTCTCTGAGAAGGTTCAAATGGGTACTTTAATTAAGTGGCACGGTAATAAAACAAACAGAAGGTAGTGAGGAGAGAAAGTGGCCGCAGTGCAGAAGATCCTCCACACACATTAGGCTGTGACGTCATCTTCCGCCCTCCTTTCACCAATGCCCGATATCGCACATAACAGAGGATTTCGACATTTATATTCATTGCTTACTTCCACACGCCTTTTCTCCTCCTTATCTCTTTCATGGCTTTTTATTTAATACATTTTAACGGCTGTAAATCGTGTTTTCTGTAAAGCCTGAAATCAAGCTACTGTTGGTATTTCGGAGATCTTTTCCGGAATAACTTTTCAAAATAAACTTTAACCACAGGCGGTAGCCAACCGGAAGTATTTTCACAATAAAACAGTTATAAAATGACTGTTTAATCATGTTTTATCATTAAATATTGATTTTAATTTCTAACACAACCCAGTCTCACGGCATTTCGTGTTATAGTCACGAAATTAATTTAATCTATTGATTCGTGTTCACCAACACGATTTCCCCCTTTTTTTCGTGTCACACAGAACGATTTTAAAAGTAAAATGTATTTCTATTGGTAGTATGTTTCGTGCCTGCACCACGTCTTTTTGTCCGGTCGGGTCTTGGAATACCAGAAGCTGTGTGGTTCATAAAAACATTTTCTTACTTAATATCTTACCCTAACCCATCCCTTTTATTTTAAATTGTATAATGTCGGAGGTTTTTTGCCGTCCGCGAGGAAAATAAATCGGGCAAAGAGCCTCAGAATACTGAAATCTGTATTTTTTGTCATCTTTTGTCCTTCTAATTTGTTATTATTTGATGCAGGCATGAAACATACTACCAATAGAAATACATTGCTTCTAAAATAGTTCTGTGTCAGAACACTGAAATTTGTATCTGTTTTTCCTTCTAATTTGT
>NW_011350499.1:5457-8801 GCF_000735185.1 Notothenia coriiceps
TCGGCCAAAGCCTTTGTTCTCTTTGTGCCTCCTTGTCCGATTTGTTCACACCGGTGAGAGGGGAGGATTGCCAAAGTTGTTTTGACATGGCGTTTTTATTTATGGAGTTCGCTACAGATAGAATGGTAATACTTCGAACGAAATGAAAGTGCCTTGTGTAAAAACCACTATTCGTTTACGCCGTTGTTTCATTGTTATAAATCCGGTTGTGTACAGATGCGGTGATGTATGAATGTAAATTTTACACACCGACGCCGACCGCAGCCAAGTCGGTAAGGGCTTCCCAAAAACTTTTAACCAAGCGCAACGCCGTTTCGTAGACACCCTAGAACTTCCGCAGTTTCAGATGGCTACGTGTCCGAGCTTTATGGAGTTGGTTCCTGCACCGGAGCCGACCTTTTAACGCGTTTCATACCGACCTCTAACCTTTTGTCAGAAGCCAGCCGTGAGCGACTGCATCATAGGAACTTTATAACCGAACCTTCGGTCAAAGGAGCGTCTAACTGTTGACCGGTGTCAGGACGCTGCTCCGTAATAACACAAGTGGTTGTGTCGCTGAAAAGCACAGTTGGTCTTGGCTAAATTTTCGTTACATTTATTAATGTTTATCTTTCTATACTTGCTTAGTTTCTGGAGGAAGTGACTTGGAAGTATGCGAATACCAAGCCAGTATCCTCGCGATTGAGAAACGGCCAGAGTTGGATATTGAGGTGCAAGAGTCCTTAAACCAAAAATTACTCAGCATTTCACTACTTCTGGTTCCCTTGTCTCGAAGTCAACGTTTGTTTGAATGTGTTTGTAGTTAAAAGTCTGAAATAAGGTCTGTGGTTAACACAAGCTGAAGAGAATTTCACATTTTGTTCAACGACATAAATACGTCAGTAAATACCCCAGTTGCGAATATCAGAAGCTTCTATGCCTCTTAAAACAACGGTTGGTATCAGGTGAATAAAGTAGACTAAACTTCATAACGCCAAACATTAGGGTTAGCTTTTTACCTCTGCCAATTGCATTTACGCTTCAGAAATTATAAAGTGGTGTTAATATGTGGAGATTATTCTGCCAAACACAACGTGGCAAGTATCATAAACTGTGGCCACAGATCTTATTTTCTGCAATATTGCAAAGTCAATAGAAGAATCCAATTGCATTTAGTCAAGGGAGCCCTTGGGATGCTAACTTCCAGGTCAGCCTACGACAATATGTCATCACTGCAACACTCTATACCGATTACAAGTCTCAGGGCACGATGGGAAACACCTGGCTGTTGAGATCTGATTGGGTCTTACCAACCACCTGATTTTGTAAAAAAGTGTGATTTCCTGTGGTATTGTAAGATTTAATGTTGAATACATTTAGAAGGAAATATTAGTGGAATGGTGTGCGATGACATTTTAAAGAATATACTGTGATAATTATAATAATATCAAACCTCATTTAAGGCAAATTAATATGGATAGATCATACAGGATGAAAATATTTCTCTGACTTCCTGTTTATTCTCTGAAATCTGCAGGCAACCGACTGCTGCTTTTAGTCATGCTTGTACTGCTGCCCCTTGGTATCATACACTTTCAAAGGAAAGACAGCTAATTCCAAAGGACCATGTTGTTTTATTGATCGACGCAGCAGAGATGCATTTTTCATTTGTGGATAGAAAGTTGCATACTTCAAGCCAAAAGTCTCAGATCCTGACAAAGTGATAAATGAGTCACTGGTAATGTTCCACAGTGCTTTCAACTCCAGCATAGACATCAAGAACATTGTTCTATATTGGACAGTAAAAACTCCATTTGTTATCCTTTGAACAGACTACTATGGTGTGAAAACAACTTATTGCCTTCATTTTGCTGTATGCAACAATGTAGGCGATTATTCACAATTGCCTGAAGTCATAATCACATATTTTAAATGACTTGTATTGCCAGTTTATTTTCTCAGATGGCTTTTCTTTTTCATATACTTCATATGATAAAATCCCACTTTTGTTATGTTGAGAATGTGTGGTTTAAAGCTAACTTCTGGATCAAATACAACCCCTTAAGATGGAAGATCTTAACTTGGTAACATTGTTTTGAATAAAGTCGTTAAAGTTGTTGAAGACTTTATGTGGAAATCATATATATATATTTAAGCAATAGCTCACGACAGGCAGTGGAATATGCTCATTATATCACAGCTAAGGGGCGTGGTTCGGCCCGACGCGAAGCTGCGTTTTCCAGTTGGTCCATCTGCTCTTCACGTAGCTCTGCATGTCGTCGTTTAGGTGCTTTTTTTTCTGGAGATAGGTACTGCTCAATCCACTCCTCCATAGTAAAACCTATAGGTCGAAGTTAATCTTAAATGTTTCCGTCTTATGCTTTGTAAGTTTGTTTCGTAACGGAAGAAATTTAAATATATTTATAAAACTGACAAGACAAATCAAGCAATCTGATTGGTCGATAGCGTTTTTGCGGACCTCTTTGATTACAGATTTGAAAACATTGTTGCTTGCTTTAAAAGTAGCACAATTCATTATGTCAAACCTTGGAAAGTATCTAGATATCCCTGCCCTAATGCCAAAGGAACTGCACACTGAATATGTTTTGCCGTTTGATGTCTATGTCTGGACCGCTGCATAAAAAGGAGGGTTTCTGCCCTGTTACTTCTCCGCTGCTTTCTTGTTCCAGTTTGAAAAGCAAACTGCAGTTTGCTTTTCAGCCCAACTGTATACTGTTTTTCTCAGGCGCGGAGGGATACTGACTTGTTGTGAAAAGTAACTTACAATTCTACCCGTGGTATACGCTCAGTATATCACGGCTAAGAACCAATCAGATTGCTTGATTTGACTTGTCCGTTTTATAATTTAAAATATAATAATTGCTAAAGTTAATTTATGAGTTGATTTATACAGTATTTTGTACGCAATACAATTATGATGCTGTAAAGCAACTAAAGCTGTCAGATAAATGTGGTAGAGTTTTAAGTATAATATTGGATTAAAAAACAAAGTGTAGCATAAAGTAGAATACAAATAAAATACTTTGGTAAAGTAAAATAACCTCGATTTTGTATTATCAAATGTAATCTAAATACGGCTATGGTTCAGAAGAATAACAGCATGTTTTATTGAATAATAATTGAAAACAGTAATTGAGACCATGAACTCATTAGGAAAAGGTATTAATTATGTTATTTAATTATTAAATGAGACAAGGCTGGCTGTTAGATGCAAGTTAAAGACACCGTGGCATACTGGATTTACTTTTCAGAACCCAAGTTTAGAGCCTGGAATCCGTCTAATATTTGTCAGAAAACTACACAAAAAAGCTAAAAAGGCAAATATGAAAGTTTTGTCTTCACTT